>NW_006437742.1:97556-107990 GCF_000325575.1 Pteropus alecto
AAAGCATTATACAGATGTAATTCAATCCTCATCAAAATTCTATCAGCACTTTTTAAAGAAATAGAACAAAAAAATCATCAGATTTGTATGGAAGTGCAAAAGACCCCAAATTGCCAAAGCCATACTGAGAAAAAAGGACAAGGCTCGAGGCATCACTCTGCCTGACTTCAAGTTATATTACAAAGTGACAGTAATCCAAATGGCATGGTATTGGCAGAAAAAGAGACACACAGGCCAGTGGAACAGAATGAAGAGTCCAGAAATAAACCCATATTTATATGGGCAAATAATTTTCGACAAAATAGCCAAAAACATACAGTGGAGAAAGGAAAGCCTCTTCAAGAAATGGTGCTGCGAATACCGGAAAGCCACCTTCAAAAGAATAAAACCAGACTGCTGTCTATCACTGCACACCAAAATTAACTCAAAATGGATTAAGGACCTGAATGTAAGACCTGAAAGAATAAAAAGTATAGAAGAAAACATAGGAACTAAACTCAAGGACCTTGGACTTAAAGAGGATTTCATGAATTTAACCTCAAAGGCAAGTTAAGTAAAAGCTAAAATAAATGAATTGGATTACATTAAATAAAAAGCTTCTGCTCAGCAAAAGAAATTGTCAACAGGTAAAGAGACTACCATCCGAATAGGAAAATATATTTGCAAGCAATGCCTCCGATAATGACGTAATATCCAAAATATATAAAAAAATCTCACAACTCAATAACAACAACAACAACAAAAAAAACCAAATGATCCAATCAAAAAATGGGCAGAGGACGTGAACAGACACTTCTCTCTAGAGAATGTACAAATATGAAAAGATGCTTAACATTGCTAGCTATTAGGGAAATGCAAATCAAAACCACAATGAGATATCATCTCACACCTGTTAGAAGAGCTATAATCAACAGGACAAATAATACATGTTTGAAAGGATGCAGAGAAAAAGGAACCCTCATACACTGCAGGCGGGACTGCAAATTGGTATAGTCACTATGGAAAACAGTATGGAGATTCCTCAAAAAACTTAGAATTGATCTATCATATGTTCCAGCAATCCCTTTCCTGGGTATTTAACCCGAAGACTTGGAACCTCATCTTCGAAAAGATATTTGCACATGGATGTTCATAGCAATATTATTCACAGTGGCCATGACATGGAAGCAACCAAGATGTCCTACGGTAGATGATTGGGTAAAGAAATGTGGAACATATATACAATGGAATATTACTCAGCCATAAGAAGAGATGAAATATTGCCATTTTCAAAAACATAGATGGACCTCAAGATAATCATGCTGAGTGAAATAAGCCAGATAGAATAAGTTGAAAATCACATGCTATCACTTATATGTGGGTTATAAACCTAGAAGCAACAAGAGACTAGGACATACGAACAGAGACTCACGGATATGGACTCTAGACTAGTTCTTATCAGGTGGTTGGGGGTGGGGTGGAGGGGCAATGTAGATGGGGTAAAGGGGGTCAAATATGTGGTGACAGAAAGAAATCTAACTATGGGAGGTGAGCACACAGTGTAAATATATGTTATGCCATACTGTTAAAGTATACAGCTGAAAGTTATTGGATTTATTTAACCAATCTCATCCTATAAACAAACAAACAAACAAACAAACAAACAAACAAATAAATAAATAAAATTTGGCGCATCCATGCAATGGATTATTATTAAACGTAAAAAAGACTAAAATAGTCACACAGGCTTTAATATGAATGAACCTTGAAAACATTATGCTAATTTTAAAAAACCAGGCAAAAAGGCCACATATTGTATGATTCCATTTATACAAAATATCCAGAATAGGTAAATCCATAGAAACAGAAAGCAGATTAATATCTTCCGGGGGCTTCCGGGAGTGGGGAGTAACTGCTTAATGTGTATAAGGTTTTCTTTCGGGATGATGAAAATATTTTGGAACTAGATAGAGGTGATTGTTGAACACATTGTGAATGTACTAAATGCCACTTGAATTGTTTACTTGAAAATTGCTAGTTTAATGTTAAAAAGTACAGACTCATGCTGCAATATGGATGAGTCTTGAAAACATTATGTTAAGTGAAAGAAACCAGGAACAAAAGACCATTTATTGTATGATTTTATTTATATGAGATGTCCAGAGTATGCTAATATTTAGAGAGAAAATGTAGTTGCCTGAGGCTGGGGGGAGGGAGAAATGGCAGAGAGATAGGGAGTCATTGTTAATGGGTATGGAGTTTTTTGTGGATTGATAAAAATGTTCTGGAATTTGACAGTGATGCTGATGGTTGCACAACTTTGTGAATATACTTAAAAGCATTGCATTATACATTTTAAAAGGGTTAATTTTATGGTATATGAGTTATATAAAATAAAAAAGAAAATGTACTGTTAAAACAGGAATAATAAGGGTGTAATGTGGTTTTATAACATTAAAGTTAGTGTGTAAAAATAATAGAATAAAGATCAGGAGGGGCAAATTGAAAGTATACTATTGTTACATTTATAAGCGTACATGAAGAGGTAGATTGTGATAAATTAAACGTGTACTTTAAACCTTAAAACAGTAATCAAACAAAATGTTATAATTAATATGCCACAAAGAACATAAAATAGAATTGGAAAAATAATCTAATGCAAGGCATTAAAAAGCTAATAAATTGCAAATGGCACAAATAGAAAACAAATACCAAGGTGATAGAATTAAAGCTAACCAAAATAGCCACATGAAATGTGGTATACTAAAAGGCAAAGATTGTTAGATTGTATAAGATAGCAGGATCCAACTATATGCTGCCTATAAGAAATACACTTCAATTATGAAGACAGAAATAGATTCAAAGTAAAATGATGGAAAAAATATACCATACAAACACTAACACAGAGAAAACTGGATGGTTATATTGCTATCTATGTAGATTTCAGAGCAAAAAAAATAAAATTTTCTTTACCATGTTAACTTTATCACAATGATAAAGAGATCATTTCATCAGAGGATATAAAAGTCATAAATATTTATGCTCTTAATAAGAGATCTTCAAAATAGATGAAGAAAAACTGATAGAGCTGTAATGAGGAAAGCCTTAGCACATTGTCATGTGTCCATGGCTGTTTTTACTTGCTCAGAGAGGTCAAAGGAAAATACTGATTTCTCTGAGCAGGAAAAATATGTATTTGTGAAAGTGGCTTTAGGCTGCTATCTCTTTCCACTTCATGGCTTGGGTGGCGGGGGATGGAGTTTTCTGTGCTGCTGCTGGCTTTAAGGTGGGCAATAGCTGCCACATCTGAAAGTTCATGGTCTGTTTAAGAACATATTTAAACCCAGTAATCTCAAAGGCTGGCTTCTTACTATACTGATTATTATAAGCTAAGCAGGACCTTATTTTACCTTAGACTTTTTTTTTTAACTTACCTTTAACTTTTACTGCTTCTCTAATCTGATAAATAACCATATAATTGGCCAAGTTGACTTGATGTTTGTTCATCTGATTCCCAGCCTAATTTTTTTTTTTCCTGAAGGAAGCCAAATAAGGAAAACTATTGCATGTGAAATATGACCAATGGAGGTTATAGTCAGCAAAATCAAGTTGCTTCTCTGTGTGTTTATGTATAATAATGTAAATGAAATATAACAAACTTTCCTTTAATAAAGTTTCCCATCCACACAGTAGTTTCTGCATTGTCTACAATAGATAATAGTATCTGCATGGTTTCATGTTTAGTGTCCTTACTGGGACACTAGTAGCACTGGAGGGTTTGCAGACCAGAACATTCAAATTCCAGGAGCTCCTCTGGATTCAAGATCCTGGAAGAAGCTCGGGTGAGATGGGGACCAGGACAGATTCACAAGGTTTTCTTTAGCTACAGACAGACGAGAGTATCCTAAGATGCAGTGGATTCGCTATAAGTCCTCTGTGTCTAAGTGTCTCGGGTGCTGCAATGGTGCTGGGAAAAGCACTCGCCCTTGACTGGGAACCAAGGTTTTCAAAACACGCAGTTTATCACTTCTGATGAGGCAGAGACCTCTGTAGTGCCAAGAATCTCCACCATATAAGATTCTGAGTTGATATAGGCATCTTCATGACTAGGTGATTAGATTTTGAGTGGAAAAGAACTTAGTAACTTGTCCTGTGACCTTGGGAAAGTCACTTAGCCATTCTATTCTTGCACTGTTTGACTACATCAGGGTTATTTAGGCTCAGATGAAATAATGTGTGAAGAATAATATTTGAATAAGAACTATACAAATGTAAGGTGTTACTCCTGTTGTTACTGAGCTATCAGAGATAATCTTCCTTAGAGCTCAAACAAAGGTCAAATTATTGTGTAAGAGAAAGACACAAAGATATGACATCTGGTTTGCCCTGTGGTTGTGATAGTCCGGTACTTTACTGGCCCCAAAGAAATTAAACCAGACAATTATTTGTTTTTAAACGGAAGTCTATTTACTTCTTGGTAGGCTCCATGTGGCCTCGGTTGAAATTAGCAAGTAGTCTCAGACTGCCTTTGATTTGAGAGCCTGTCCCATCTTCTGTAATATCAAGTCTAAGTATTTGCTCTGGTTCCCTCAACGAACAGAAGGAAAGCAGATCTGAAGTAGTTACTTCTGCAGGCTCACCATCCACAGAGGCTCTTGAGGCTAGAAAACCACTTGTTTTAGATGCCTTAAATTGTCTGTTTCCTGGCTTAGTAATACTTTGGGTTTTTTGCTGAGCACAGATGTATATACCTGGCTTGGTCGATTTCTCTGGTAGAAATAGTAATACTATGAGTTTTCTTCCTGAAACTTTCAGAGATTAGTTATTGGTACTTGAATCTATTCTGCCAATGAGGCAGCTGAGATTTGGAGTAGGATGGAGCAAGCCAATGACCTCCTGGGGTGAAGTCAAAATGCATCCTTTAGAGATACAGTGGGACAGTATTTAGAAAAAGCTAAATAATTTACTATCATAATGAACTTACCTTGCCTCATTTCACTGTAAGAACCTTGGGACACAACTTCCAATAAAACTTGGTAAACTAGGTCTTAGATTAAGTGATGTTAAGTCATATTTCTGCTAGCCTATCTCTAAGTTCAAAGTGGAAATGCTAATCATGCATGTCAATTTTATCAATTTACCTTCAATTTGCCACATATAGAATAAAGCACCGCCACTAAATTTTGGAAACCAGTTGTGCATTTGTCAGGGTACCAACAGCAAACAGACAACACACTTAAATTAGGATAATTTGAAAAGAGTTTAATTAGAAAGATATAGGTATTGTGAAGAGAAACCACCAAAGATAGTGCAGGAATCCAGGGCTAGCAGCACAGCAGCAGCAGACTTATTGTTATAAACACAGACCTGAAGAGATGAGAAGAGGTTACTGGAATCAGAGGTGGACATCATTAAAAGCAGGTCATCTTGAGAGGTGCAGGAACATTAAATTGAGGAGCACAAACCAACCTGAGGTGACCCCATAGGCCCCATAAAAATAAATATCCTAACCTCATTCTTGTCCCTCATTGGGCTATCCTGCTGGGGACATCCCATTGATTGAACCAAACCAGAAGCCAGAGAGCACAGGAACTGTCTGGGGCAGAACGCAGGGCGAAGAATGCCGTGTGAATCTGGAGGAGGAAAACAGAGCATGTCTGGCATAAATTGTATGATGTCAACAATATGTCATCCTGTGGGATTGGGTGTTGGGCATGCCATCTACTCAGAGAGAAATACAGAACTAAGGTTACATAAATGTGATTTTAGCCTGTCCATGTGTTAGGGAATAGGTTGGTGAGCCAGCTTCCCCCTGACAGCTACTGCTAGCAAAAGCCCAATGATCTATCCTAGTGTGGAAGAATTGGTAAGATTTGGTAGTCAAAGATCAAATAGCATACCTCCTCTTGGGACTATATTATGCTGACTACATATCTTTCTGGTTGTGTTGAATTTGAATTGTTATCTATCATGGTGCCTACAGTTAATAAGTATTTAATGAATGTTTCTTACTGTGGAACTTGGGCAACTGGCCTATCCAGATTTACTCCATCAGGGTCACAGTTTATGAGTATTTCCACCATACAAACCTTCCAAACATCCTGAATACACTCTAGAAACCACTGCTCTAAAATGGAAATTACATATGGTTTAAAAATAATATTCAATTTATTTTGGAGCTGCCTAGGGATGATGTTTGTATAGTTCCACCTGAGAATAAAGAGTCTCTGCTAAAGGAGCCAATTAAAATTCTGGCCAAACAAAAGTGATTGTTCTTTGCATCTGTGTTGAGAAGCACGCGAAGTATATCAGAGTCAACTCCTAATCAGACTCTTAAGAGAATCTTTGATAGCAAAGCTGTCCCTTATTTTGGATGCAGACATTGGGAGGCTGGGCCACTTCTTAAAATATTTGCTATTGATCTTTATGCGGATGAAAGAATATATGAGGCTTAAAACAAGGAATCTGGAGGCATGGCTTTAGATAATTCTACCACCTCCATCAACAAAGACCTCAACAAACCATTACATGTGCTGATTTATTTTTATAGGCAAGAGTGCCCTCTTGTGATTAACATATGCATAAACTTCTTATGGATTGGCATGAACAGTGAGTTTTCAAGTAAATATGCCAATAGAGGCAAAGAACCTCTTTGGGACTACAAAAAATAGAAAGTGTTTTTCAAACTTGGTGGGGTGAGAAAAGACACTGTACAATTATAAGGAATCTGATAAAACCTCTTTTGGAAGCTTGGAAGTGATGAGAGTGACAGCAACATGGCGTGTGTATAATCATTTGTTGGTACATGTAATAACTATTTGTATCTGATTAAGCAAAACAGCTCATTCATTGCCCACCTATGTGGGAAAACCATTAACTGTATGACTGCGAAACTCACTATAGGTAACTACTAGAGCAGGTACATCAAGAATAATCTTTGAATATTCAATGGCAAGGGAGGGTAAACAACATTAAGGTCCTGGAATGGATTGAGTTCCTGTACCTTAACAAAGCAGGGCTGGGGATTGTTAGGGGATTTAAGAAACACATAAACTAGCAGCACACGCCACTATTAAAAGGTTATGAGGTTCTTTTTGAGCCAAAGTTTTCAACCAAATAAAAATGAGAGGGAAAGCCACAAAGAGCAAAATCTCTGGTATTAGTGTTTGTAACTGTAAATCAAGAAGCAGCCTTTAAGTGTACAGCCTGTAGAAAAATCTATGTGATATAACTGGCATTTTCATTTACAATTACTCATTAGTGTTTTCATGCATGTGGCTACATGGAAAAATAAAATTAGAATTTGTAATTGGCTGGTTTTGAAATCAATATTATTATTAGGTAATTACCATTGTTTAGAGCCTAACTTCTACCACTATAGACTTTAAGCTTTAGATTTTACATGGGTTCATATTAGAGTCTAAAATTCTCAAAATTGTTTAGGTTGTTTCATCTTTTAGCTATAACAAATTTTATAATAGAAGCTTTTAATGCATCTTACTTTTAGCAAGACTTCAACTATTTTAGAGAGCTACATGTGTTCCTTATTAATCATTAGGAATATTAACTCACTAATCGGCTTTAAACATTATTAATGAATTCTTCCCCAAATAGAAAGTACTTCTGCTTCCTTTTTCAGCCACCTCACAATGTTGTTAATAAATTTATTATCTCAAAAATACCTTGCAATGTGATGTTTTCTTCTCTGAAAAAAGTTTATATTACTGTACATTTTCTATCAGCTATTAGAGTGATCAAAGTCTGCAGAAACTTCTTTTGGTTTGGCACTATTCTAAATGATTCTATGAGAAAGGACTACTTGTTGATGTGTAGATGTGTAGTTTATCTGTAAATGAGTATATTTTTACACATATGCTGAAGAGATACACAACAAACCATCCTTACAACATATGATATCTTTAATTAAATTGATATTGGTGAGTTAAAAAATGTTTAAGTGAGAAATGACATTAGGGAAATAAGGTGTTCTATGACTATTTATAATAAAATGTTTAGAATAAAAAATAGGAAACATCAATTGGGTTTGTCATTGAAGAAAGGAGATTAAGTGTTGTGTTCTCAGTTCTTGTATAAGCAGAGACCACAGGAGAACAATTCTTACATAAGAAGCACAGGGAAAAGAAACGTCAATTTTTTGTACATTTTTGTTTCTCAAAATTATTTGGGAGTCAGGGATGAGCAAAAACAATATGTAAGAAAAATTAAAACCAGGAGCATCTGGTATTAAGAGTGTCTTGGAGAATATAGTAAAAGATAAATTGCTCCATTAGATATTTTAATTTGGTGTGTAACATAAACACTTAAAATTATAATTAAACTGACTAAAAATGACCTATATTAAAAAAAGTCAAAGAAAAACTTATGGGATAAAACTCAAAATAAATTTACTCTCCATAGTAACTCGATGAAATAACATAAATTCTCTCACTTCGATAAACATGGATACAAAATCTTGCAGTCTGCATTCTAGATTTTCCTACATTTTCTATGAAGAGAGACTCATGTTAGGTCACATTTAAATGACTCAACATTCTGAGCTAAAAGGCTTTACACAATATACACATTCTTTACTTACAGAGCAAAATAAGCTTAATACTTTTATATTAAAAACCTGGGATACAGTAGGATTAGTAGCACCATGAAAAATAATTCTTCCCCCAAAATACAGTCTTTTATTTTACTCAGTGTGATTCTTCTCTTAATTGAATATTTAATGTGTCTTTTTAGTTACTGGGCAAAATATATAATCTTCATTTCATAATCCTTGGAAAAAATCATTCTGGACCCCAAAAGTAAATTTATTTTTCTTATTTCTTTCGCAGAAAAATAATAGTGACCTTGCTCTTGCACATTGCTGAGGTACATCTGAAGCTTCATGGTAACCAGTCATCATATCCTCTTGGTCATATATACTAGCACCATTGGTGGCAGGAGTAGTAAAGTTGGGGAGAGTGAGACATTGTATCTTGGGAATTTTATATTTATATCACATTTAAAAACACACAAGTAATTCTTCAGAATGTTAAGTCCTCTTCATGCACACTTGACATCGGCTAATACGTGTCCTCAAGTCTCCTGCCTTCAGCGTTTCTGACTGAGGTTTGCTGTGAAATAAGAAACAAAACAATCAGATTAGCCTTTTTTGGTATTTCAATTCTATTATTGATTTAAATTCACACTCAAATATTCTTTTTGTGTTTAAGAAGCTATCCTGATGACTAAATGGTTAACTTTTGAACACCATGATCTAGTGCAGTGACTGGTATGGCCTAAGAACCATTACTGGTAGTTATTTTTGTGACTCTTTTCTGTACCATTATTACCTTTGCCTATTTGTCTCTTCCTCTCTTTTTCGTGTACATTTTTCTAATAGTCCTAGAATGAGGGGGATCTGAGCAACTGATGAATAAATGATAACATATAATACATAAGATGCATAAAGATAATGCATAATAAAATATTAAGTGATGATAATTCAAAAGAGCAACATATACAAATAAATTTAAACAAACAAACAAAAAAAACTCCAGTAGAACAAAGTATCCTGAGGTACATGTGCTATGTGTGGTCTCACTAATTTAAATGCTTGGACGAGAAACTTGAAAACATCCTGGGAAAAGAGCTCACTGGACTGCAGGAGGGAAGACAGATTACAGCTTCAATTCTGGGATGGTCTCAATCTAGTTGAACAGCTGCTCAGTTGTTATTGAGCAGGTCACATGACCTTTCCTTGCTTTGTTTGTTTTGCTACTGAAGAATTACTACCAAGCCATCTCAAACCACATGTACCTAAAATTAGCTAAGTTTGTTTTTCTGATCTGAGTCAGGTGTATGAGGAGAACAAGCAAGAATAAAGGACACAGTCCACTAAATTCCTAACGTTTGTTGGGTATAAACCATCCATGATTTGCCTCTCTTTTCCCTAGCATCTCTGAAAGAAGCTAAGGACCTAAACTAAACTAAAGCTATTAAGCACCTCACCTGAACATGTCTGACACATCTACGGTTGCCAGCCAAAAGCTGTAGGAGTTGGCATAGTAGTTGCAGGTACCCCGCCCATGGCATTCAATGAATGGAGCTGAACGAAATTCTTCCAAGCAGGAACCAGGTGAGGCCAGAGCTTGACCTGAGCCCTCTGCCCCTGCACTTGTGTGCTAGAAAAGACAAGAAAAATGTGTCACAACACCTATGTGATATAATACCTTAGTGAATACACAAATATATGTGTTGAGGATGGCCAAAAATTCAAATCCAGTGAAGGAAATAGGGTCAGAGGTAAAAGAATAGTATCTACACCAAGGGTACTCAACAAAAGCAATAGGAAGATTATAAAAATATGTTCTAAAAAATGTTTGAGGGGGAACACAGTGCTTGGACAGAAGCTATTTGAGGTCAAGCTCTTATTATGCAAATGACAAAGATTTCTCCTATTGG
>NW_006437742.1:108034-131934 GCF_000325575.1 Pteropus alecto
GAGTGTTTTATACCATCATAAAGGAATAACCAATCCAGAGAGAATCCCATCCCTGAGGACAATGAGGAATCTGAATGGTCTGACTGTGAACTGCAATCACCACAGCTGGAGCTTCACACACAGCACATCTAGTAAGGGAAAGAAAGAGGGAACACAATTTACAGAGTGAGTATGTGGGAAATAGCAGTCCTTCTTTGGAAGCCTTTTTGGCACAGAAGCCTATTAAAGTGTCTTCAATGCTCAGAAAAGAAGGAGAAAATATACCTTGAGGATTGCTTTTGCATAAGCCCTGTCTCCTGGTATACATAAAAAGTTATAAATGAAAATTGTAAGCTTTTTCAAGAAACTACAGAATCACTGCTATAGCATTTTTATTTTCTATTCCGCCCTAAATTCATATTTACAATAGTCAATGCCATAATTGCTCTAAGAGTTTGGTTTAGTGTATTGCACATACTATTTGCCGTCAAAGTGCCCAACTGGAAGGTAGACAATTAGTAATGCCGAAACTGTGGTAAGAACAATGTCTGGTAAACTGGAAAAGATAAGAAACATACTTTCTCAACCCCCATCCATTATTTTTGGTCCAAAAGATATTTATTCACCATTTGGCCTATCTGGAGAAGTACTACATATCCAGAATTCTGGGCAGGGATCCAGGTACTTGGAGATGTGGCTTAAATCTATAAAATCAAGTAAAATAGCATCAGAGTCTACCAAGTCTTTCATAAAAAATATGAGGGGACCTTTGAAATACTGAACCAATTTGGCAAAGTTTATCTACAAAATAGGGAATATCTTTAGGGGACCTTTAACTCCTAAAAGTTGGAATGGACAAAAATCACAAAAAAATCCCAAAGGATATGGGCAAATATATTTAAAAGGGCACCCTGAATTTGCTACTAAGAGAGGCTGGACTAGGTTTAACCTTTATATTCAATGTCAAAGAAACTAGACTTGCCAATGATTCATCCTTTATGGTTACTAGATTCCTAGATAAATTGGGTCATAATAAGAATAAAAATTGCAATATCTAATATGCCTAGGAGATCAAGTTCTAACTCACAGGATATAAAGTACAGCATAGGGAATATGGTCAATAATATTGTAATAACTATGTATAGTGCCAGGTGGGTATTAGAGTAATTGGGGGGAATCGCTTCCTAAATTATGTAAATGTCTAACCACTATGCTATACACTTGAAACTAATATGAAATATTGAATGTCAACTCTCATTGAAAAATAAAAATAATTTTAAAATAATAAAAACACTTAAGACTTATTAAAAGAAAAATACTAGGGTTCTAACATGGCAAAACTCTAAGAAATCTCTATTAATGGTACCACCCTCGTCTTAGTTACTCATGCTCCAAACTTCAGTTATCACTTCCTCCTTCCCATAGATAATCAAATGCCAAATCCTGTCTTATTCTATTAATGTGACACATGTCTCTCATTGAGAGTTCCAATCCACTCCTATCAGGATTATAGCAATATCTTCAATCTAACTGATCTCTCTACCTCAGGACTAACCTCTCTGTAACCTATATTACACACCAATGGCTCTGTAATCTTCCATGAAATAAAGCTCAGAAATTTTTCATGGTTCCTCATTATATACCACATAAATTTCAAACTAAAATCTGACACCGATTGCCTTCTACCATCTGGGTCTAAGCTAACTATCCAATCTCTTCTCCCTTTGTAACATTTACAAACTACATTCTAAACACATCAATCTACTACCCATTCCCATGTTCTCTGTCTAGTCTGTCCTTTCCCCTTATAAATAATGCCTGTGTTTCAAGTCTTTCCCATTCTTCCAGGAGTAACCAGTTCAAAATACATTTCTTCCATAAGTCATCTCAGATCTCTCTAGTTGGAATTAAGGATCCTTTTCCCTATGCATTCATAATATTTTTATTAGATCTATTGTAGCACTTAGCTCAAACCTGATATATTTTAGATTAATTTACATATACTCATCTAATGACTAGACTCTACATGTAAACTCTCTGTATATTATACTATGTCTATCATGGAGCCTGGTCAAAAACAGATCACCAATAAATATGGATCAAACTAAATACTGAGCTGAATATTATAAAGGCACTTCTATTCTACTTAACCTGGGAGAAATATGACCATATTATTAACTTTGGACTCATTTCTGACTAGCTAAACTAACTGGGAATTGGTAAAAGTCAAAGCTATACCAATGTCTCACCGACTTATGAATGGCTGGATGCTCTGGCCCTTCAGGGGCTCCATGCTCATTGGCATGGGCTCTGGAGTGGAGAGCCAGTAAGAATAGTCATTTCTTGAAGCAAAGTTACAAATATTATTGATGTTGCAGAACATGAAAGGCATGGTACTGAAGCGACGAAGGCAGCTGCCGGCTGTTCCTAGGAAGAATTGGGAAGAAAAAGATGAAGGACTGCATCATGATGATACTTTAGTTTATTCTAAAACACTAACAAACAACCTTTTAAATAAAAAACTTGCCCATGTTTCTTAGACAATAAATGCTACTTTAATTCTTCAATTATAAGATGTACATTTACTTGTATTTTAAAATGTCTAAAATCAAAATATATCTTACAATTTACGTAGACATTTATTGTGGTAGCTCATTTTATGTTCCACAAACACTGTTTTTAAACTGGCGATACATCTGATAAACAATAGTGTCTTACGATTTCTTGGGGACAAGTGAAGGGTATACACTGAGTCCTTATAATATCATACTGATATTTCCTCTCCCGACTTCTCTCTTCTTCCAAGACATCCCCAGTATGGATCTTGTGTGGGTGTGCAATCTCTTTAAGCCTATGGACAACTGTAGTGTTGCCCAATATGCATAGAGACCGCAGACAGGTTTGCAGGTGAATAATAAAAAGTAAAAAAATAAATAAATAAATAAGAAAGGAAGGGTGTGAGTGGAAAAAATAAAAAGAACTAGAGCATTTGGATTTCTGGGCTGGTAGGGGCAATAGAGTTTATCTCTACTGGTGATCAGGCCTTTCTTTTCTCATTTATTAATAAAAGAATGATGAAAAATGATGTATATCTCACACATTTTTAAGTTGATATTTAAAATGTTTCATCAGAAATTTAAATTGATACTGTCCCAGTTATTAAGTTATTGGTTATTGTCTCTCAACTCCAAACCCACTCTTCTATATTCTACTTTGTAATGCTGGAGGCTGGGACTTGGCAAACCACATTTCAACATTGTCAGCTATCGTTTCTAGTGTTTTTTGAATATTTATATTTAAAAACACACTTTTATATCACTCTTTTAAATACATCCAATGTAATGATTTGAAACGTAACAATAAACATTTTTAAAAGTACATAAACTCATCTTTAACAATTGGAAATTATTCTTTCAAAATTAATGCCTGATTTCTGTAAAAATATTCAAATAATAAAAGCATTTTATGATGCTAAAAATTTCAAGTGCTCATTGTCCTCTCCTCAAACTTAACTGTCAAACATTTTTTAAATTAAAATTTATAGACAATAACAACAACAACAACAAAAAGCAATTGGAAATTATTTAATGCTCCTTTTGCATTTGAAAATTATATTTCCATTTTACTTCTCTCACAGTTTGGTCCTAATGTATTTTTTATTTTTGAAAATCTTTTATCGACTTCCTATCATATTTCTCTAAAGCAAAAATTTTAAAATAATTTTTAAAAACTTTCTGTGACCATAAGGCTTTATATGTTAAATATTTTATTTTAAACTGTCATTATAATTATTATAGTTATTATTAATTCACAAATAATAAAGTATAGATATTATAAATTTTGATCATTACTAAACATAAAAAATAAATTTTTATTGGAAATAAATTTCTTAATGAGATGAATTAGAAGTGAATTATAGAGGCTCAGCTAATGGAGATTTTAACAAATATTTTGAATTGTCCCTCTGAATTTGTCCTCCAGAGGCTTTCATGCTTCAAGGCAATGTGCCATAGTATGATTCTTACATAAAGTGGGAGATGGGTGATAGTGAAAGAAGATGAGGGAGAGGGGGTTATACAAAGCATATACACAGGCAGTTCAACTTTAGGAGAGAGAACGCATGGAAGTGGAAGATTTGAAAATTGATTCCTTTAAAAGTATGCCTGTGTATCTTTTGGAAATTCTTTATGTGTCTAAAGGGGTATGCTTATCTCAGACTGAAAATGACTGATAAAAGACCAATAATTCTTAAACCCGGTGGATCTTCAGATCCATTGGTGATTCTTATACAACAAGTTTAGAATGTGCCTAGTAATCTTTTCAAAAGTTCCCCAGGTTGAAAATTTTTGATTTAGTATAATTTATTTTTGTTTTCAGAAGAAAAAACTGGCTCTGAAAGAGGTAACTGACTCAAGATAATGTGAAAGTAAACAACAAACTGGTATAATTGTAAAAGCAAATGGATTTAGAATTGGTAGGTGTTAGATTCAATTCTTATCTCCATCAGTTTCTGAGTGTATGGTTTTGAATAAGTCACTTAACCTCTTAGCCAGTTTTCTTTTGTGTGTGTGTATGAAATGAAAAAAAAAAACACAATACTTGTACTATATCTTTCTTGACCATACTTATGAAAATCAAATTGAATAATAAATATGAAAGTGCTTTTTAATTGTAAAGTAATTTAAAAATAAAACTAATATGGATAGAGCTTGAAATATCTCTGGTCTCAAAAAGAAGAGAAAAAGAAGAAGTATATAAAAGTAGGGCCCATAATGAGATCAAGAGTGTTTAGTTGCATCTGTGCTGCAGGCTGCCCACAATGATGCAGAATTCTGGGTTAGAGTCTCCAAATTTTCGAAGAGAGGGTGATCTCATGAACTCATAATGACTCCTGTATTCTAAAATTATAAGGCTTTAACAGACTAATGGTTCTTAGTATGTTCTTTTTTCCCTCCCAGACAGAATAGTTTTAGTATTCAATCTGTTTCCTCCATCCTCTTTTTTATATCCCATATCTTTTCATTAATTCAACACAGACCATATATTTATGTGATCAAGTAGATGATTGTTTCAACATCAAAGCTCTAGCTGCCTCTAAATTTTTGCTTAGCCATTAATTGATACTTGTGCGAGCGCCAGAAGACACTCTGCTATTCAGGATCACCCTTGGGATCTTGGGCCCTATCCTGGTCTTCCTACTTCTGAGGCATAAATGGTAACCAAGTCAGGGATAGTTTGTAGTCTCTAAGTCTGAATGCATCCACAATAGCCCTTGTTTGACCAAACATATACATTTTGAAAAGTTGTAGTGGCATAATGGATAGCAGATCCCATTTTCTCTTTGCATTATATTTTTTAACTTCATGGTGCTCAAACATTTTTAATGGTTCCTACTGACTTAATGGGTTAAAGATTTTAAGTTTACAAGCTTCATTCTGGGTATAAGTTAAACTGTGACTGTGAAGAGAGAATGGACTAAAAGGGAAATAATTTATCAGAGAAAGACTAGAAAGAATTATCTAAAAGATAAGAGTATTTTTACAACAAAGATTTGTTGATTGTAAAATTAGAAAAAGAAGATATTACATAAAGAAAGCAAAAGAGAGAAGGAAAGTAGTAGAAGAAAGATGACAAGGAGAATAAGAAAAGTAGAAGAGGAAGAAGAGAGTAGCTGGGTAAACTCTTACTTTATTTGGCTTCATAAAATGACCTGTGACTACTGGCTTCCATGTAAGTGGATGTGCCTACACTGGTGCCGGGCAAGTGTGACCATGTGCCCTGGAAACAGAGTAAGCAGAGCAGACCTCTGGAGGTCTCTGTTGCCGCAGAACTGTTTTCACAGAATGGCACAGCTAAAGAGTCCTCAGGAGACCTCTTACCACAAAGACCCCAGAATCTGGGAGCCCAGAATATCTTCTTCAGTGTTGTTATGAAGGCGAAGGGGATTCTAATCCTTAAAATAGGCAGCCCTGGGACAAACAATGGGGTTTAAAAATCTAAAGTCAAAATTCCAGAAAAAGAAATCTTGGGGATTGGAAGAGGTCTTGAGAGTCATCCAGTCCAGCTGCATCCCATTAACCAAACTTTCCGCCCCAGCATAGACAGGATGGATGGAAACACATTAAATGAAGTGTGGATTTTACATGGAAATGTGGTGCTTTATATAACTTTAAATTGCTGTGATAATACTTTATAAAGCTAAGGTGCTTATTTTAAGAATTATAAACTAGCGTAATTAAGCAATGACCTTACTTTCTTTGATGTAGAAACCGATATTCTCTTCAAAACTTGTCTTTCAACTTGATGAATACCAGTGTCAGAAAAGAGGAAACTATCTTCCATTAGTTATAAACACTGCCCACTCAAGCAGCTGTTATACTGTAGCGAGCTCAGGGAATCTGTTTCCTTAATAACTAAGCTAACAATAAATGTGGCCCTTTTCATAATGCCTTGCTTTAGGCCAAGAATTGTACCTCATGCTGGGCTAATTAATGCTTTGAGTTTAAAGTTAAAAATTATTTATTTAAAACTCATAATGAATATATTCAGCTGCCCTTGACATGGTCTTCAGTTTGGAAGCACCAAAAGAATAGAGAGATGCGTTTTGGCCAAGGCTACTCTGGAACTCAACGGGATTTTTAAAACAAAAACAAAATGTATAGTAAGAAATAATATGCCAGTCATCTCACCCAAGTCTTGTCCGTGAGCTCTTTTATTTCCTTGTACATACAGGAGAGAAAAGCCTTCATAAATCTGGACAGTTCCCTGCGGGCATTGTGGTGAATCTGTTGTCTGGCTGTGACGTGTGATGAGGAATCCATGGGCAATAGAGGAAGTTCCAGGAGGACCTGGGGGACCTTGCAAACCATCTGGCCCAGGGAGACCATCCATACCACGGGTACCTATTTCCATGGAATCATCAGTATACACAATTAAGTAAGCTCTGATCCACTATTATGGCTATTGACAAAATATTATACCTTCATTTGATTAGTTAATTTAGCCAATATATGTAGAATGTGTATAAAAGCATTGTCATATATCACTGGTTTGGAGAGATATATATTTAGAATTTCCCTCTTGGAATTGGTTGATGATATTAGGCACTAAATAAATATTGGGTGAATGGAACATGAGAGGTGAAGAAGTGATGCTTATTTGTGGAGGCTGTGTATTATCTAGTCTCTTGCTGTACTAAAGGAGTCAAAACTCCAAGACAAAATTTCAGCCTGCTGTTTTGTTCATCAACAAGAACAGAAGGGTGTGGTCGTCATCAGTCTGCCAGCTTAAGTGGTGAAAAAATTTTTCCTTTGAATCTGCTGGGGAATTATTTTCAGGCATACCTTTTTGTTTTGAGAATAGGCAGGGCACTCTAAAGAAGCCTTTTAAAATGTCTACATTTTGAATCTACAACTGGTTCCCTTTCTCAATTTATCCTCTTGATTTGAGGTCATTTTAAAATTCTCTTTATACACAGGCCTTTGGCCACTGTGTGTATATATTTTTATTTTGGGGAAACTTCATGGCAATGCCCATATGTGATGAAGATGACATTAACTTACTTAATTCTCTAGAAATGAAGTTAATGAAATGGCAAGGTGTTAGTTCTAGGAAGGCCATAGGTATCATAACTGCCTTCTTGCCACTGATATTTTACACACTCTTTATGTTTATATTATTTAGAGTTATATTTATATTATCTAGAGTTGTTAACATATATTAAGAATCTATTGAATTTCTAATATTTTATTCCTATTTTGGCTATCTTACTTTATTTTTTTATTGTAAATGGATTCAAATTCTTTTTGGAAGTAGGTTGAGTACAGATTGGAAATATAGTAGATACTAATATGATATTATCAGGAGCACCTATTAATGAGTGGCCTCAAAAATCTGCATATCCATTTGTTATTTCAGTATAAGGAGGCACTCTAACTCCCAAAGCTCTATGGGAATCACTTAAATTTCACAATTATATTTATTAAAATTTATGGGGAAAATGGTACTCTACTGTGATATTTTCAAATGTGGAAGGATTCATAATAGTTTCAAGATGGTCATGGGATATACACTGAAAATTATCAGAATAGGTAAATACAATGAGTGCCTGGAAAATCCCCATTTTAAGGAAGAACTGGGTTTTCCAGTGCTCTAAACACATAAATAAAAACCTTTTTGTGCTTCTCTTATACTGGCAAATCTCCTTGTATCTGTTCCCCAGCAACAGATTCATCAGCTAACTGCATTCTCTGAAGAGGCTCTCACAGCTCCAAATGAAGGTCATATGTCCACATATCTCCCAGACTTAAAGTCTAGTATCAGCAGCAGTATTTCTCTTGTCTCACCTGGGTGGCCTGGAAGACCTGGGTCTCCTTTGCGCCCCCCTGCACCATCAAAGCCAGGGAGACCATTGCGTCCAGGATCTCCTGGAGGGCCAATAGGGCCTACAGGAGAGAAATAAATAAGGTTCTGAAACGTAAGTAGAGTAATTCAACATCCAGACAGAATTATATTTAAGGTCCTTGAGTATCACAAAATTCATAATCTGGTTTTGTTTTGAATCCAGATAAAGGAATAGCTCAAACCCAGGACAAGAGCAGCAGGCAAGGATTTAGTATTAGTTTTAAACAATCCATTTGCCTCTGTGGAGATTCCCATACTATGATTGTTGTGTTCTCTTTGCCTTCAGAAGAAGACAGGAGTGTAAGACCCAACTTTTGTTATCTACCCCTCCACAGGTAAGGCTGTTCCAGCCTCATACATTTTATTTATGGAAAGCCTGCTAGTTAATCATTTAATAAGAGAGAAAGATTGAAACTAGTTTTAACTTTTTAAAAATAATCAAAGTTGGCTTTAAGCGTGGAGCCAAATGGCCAACTAGAAAGGATTTATTTAAAAATCATGAGGCCTCACAGTGAGGAACTGATTACCCAACAAATCAGCCTTCTATCCTTCTGGTAGCTGGGATACAGGAAGCCCCAGATCTTAAGTGCAAATTAATTTCATTACAGCATTTTCAACACCATTAAGCTAGTCATTCAAATTAGAATACTCAGAGGAACTAGAAGAAACTTGACTGGGCCTAAAAGAAATAAGAGTATGAGAAATTAAAATTTTCAAAAAAAAAGTAAAAAGGAAATGGGACTCTGGTGGGCTTGTATTCTATCAATTGCTGAGACTCCTATTGTAAGAGATAAACTCTGACAAGTGAAAGGGGGATTACATTAATGTTCTCAAATAGATAAGGCTTAAAGAGATGATCTACAAAGGTACCTGGTAATCCTTGAAGTCCTGGTAGTCCTGGTAGACCTTTAAATCCAGGCTGGCCTGGGATCCCTGGAGGACCAGCATCTCCTTTGATTACAATACTCTGTCCTGAAGGACCAGGTAATCCAGGGGGACCTAAGAGGCAAAACACATAAATTTAAAGGTAGGGAAGAGAAAGGTCAGACGGGATAGATGCCAAAGTGACCTACGGTCAGGATAAGAACTGGTGTGAGAGAAACAAGTTACATGCAGTGGAATGTTGCCATGCTCAATAGAAATCTGCTAGGGATTATCTCACTCAGGAGAATGAAAAAAAAATTTTTTTCTTGGGGTCAATGGAAAAATTAGGCATACTGTCCCTATTTTCAAGTCTTGAAACATGACTCAGTTATTAGAAAGTCTAATTCATTTCAAATCTGTGAACACTGGTATCAGGAGAAGACAATTCTATTTACCGACAAGTCCATTCTGATTCTAATATCATCTGCAGTTCTTGTTTGTTGTGCTTGTCAAGGGACCCACTAAACCAGTAGGTAAATTTAGCATATGTCCTATTTCAGTTTACAGGAAATCTCTATAAGTCTCTCAGCAAAAACAAACAAACAAACAAAAACCCAACCATTTTCTTATTAAAAATATACAAATATACCCATGTGACTTGTTCTTGTGATCTGTTCAATTGAATATGGGAAAGTTAGTATAATAGTAAAGATCTAAGTGAAGCATTTTTGTTGGTCTTCATCTATCTTAAACATAAAAGGTCTGCTTTCAATATTATATTAATAAAATAAAGAGCTTAGTAAAGATTAGTAAATAGAGAGAGAGTCCTGTCTATTTCCCCTCAGTTATTGGGGTCTAAGACTCTGAAAGTTTGGTTAAAAGGAGAAATACACACTTTCAAATTCTTCAATGCATTTAAGTATCATGTACAACTAGATACAAGAATAAGTCTTACCTGGGGGGCCAATAGGTCCTGGATCCCCCTCAGGGCCAGTTGAACCAGGTACTCCACTGAGTCCTTTCATGCCTGCAAAGAAGGTATATACAATTGCACAGGGAAGCAACAGGACCACAGCATTTACCCAGCCAAATCAGAAAATGGGTATCTTGTACCAAGTGTGTTTAATGTAAAAGATGGGAACCTCAAAACATCCCTTCAAATACCTGGAAATCCTGGAACACCAGGGAGACCAGGATCTCCTTTCATTCCATTGAGACCTGGCCGGCCAGGATTACCCTGAATAAATAAAATTATTAATTTTAGAAAAAAAATGGGGAGTGAAGAGTGAGGGTTTAGGTGATACTGTATAGTGATTCACAGCACTGGCTTTAGAGTCAAATTTCCAGGATTCAAACCCCAATCTTGTGTCTTATTAGCTTGTGTGACTTTGAGCTGATTATTTAACCTCTTTGATTCATAGTTTTCTCACCTGTAAATATAGAAAATAATAGTATCTACTTCATGAGGTTGTTGTAAACATTAAATGAAATAGTTCATATTAAGTACTTAGAAAACTGGCATGTGGTATATATTAAATAAATAGTAGCTATTATTTTATCATCATTTGCAAGGATACTTCTTTTTTTAGTGTAGCCCTGAAGTGATATGTGTTTGAATTAGAATTACATGTGCAGAAATGATAACGTCTGAAAGAATTAGCAAAAAAAAAAAAAAAAAAAATAGTAGGGCCTATTAATTAACTGGGTTTGAGGGCCAGGAAAACTATAGGAATAAGGAAAGTTGAAAATAACTTTAAAATAGACCTAAAAGAAGAATAAGTGTGGGACAATACAGATTTTATTTAGTGGGAATGAAAAAGGGGCAAGCCTGGAACATCTTATGCTAAAATGCAAGAAAATGCTAAAAAAGAAAAAAAAAGGAGGGGCATGTCAGACAGACATAGAATCCAGCTTGAAGGGGTTCCCAAATCTAGGACAATTTGAGCATCAAAATAAGCAATTAGTTAAAAAAAATTTGCAAATCATTGAACAAAAAAAAAAATTTATGAGCCCATACTGATAATAAATAGACAATAAATGTAAGAGAATGGAGGCTCTCACTTAAAGTAGGGCCAACAGGTATACGTGGAGGTATTGCTAGAATTGGAAAATCATCATTTGCCACTATCTCAGTATTGAGTGGTTGAGGCAAAACTCATAAACGTATATTAAATCTAAGGAGAAATTTTGAAATTTTAATGAAGAATAGTATGGTTGCATGATCTTAATGTGCCTTCCTGTAGTTTTGCTTATTAGTTACAAGGGAGGAGATTGTAACCATACAGTTAACCAGATAACAACTTGGTGAGGTGATCAAAATTAAAATCACCAATGAGGGGCAAATGAACATGGTGGTCCTCCATATCTGAGAAGGACATAGCATTACTCATGTAGTAGTATTACAGATGGGGATGCAAATCCTGAGGAAACAGCAGGTAAAAGAAGGAATAATCTATTTTTTTTAATGGGAAGAGGTTACATTTCTTTAAAAATGTCAAGATCAGAAAAGAAAAATATAGGTTTAGAAACTGTTTCAGATTAAGGAATAATAAAGAGATATGACAGTTAAATACAATGCATGATTTGGTCTGGATCTATACTTGGAAGGGAAAAATGCTATTAAGGGCATTACTAGGTCAATTGACACAATTGGGACATGTAAAGTAGACATAAAAGTATTATATTGATATTCAATTTCCTGAACTTGATAACTATACTGTGGTTATATGAAAAAATATCTTTAATCTTAGGAAATTTTATGAACTGAAGTATTTAGTGGTAAAGGGGCATGACAGATACAACTTATTCTCAAAAGTTTCAGAAAAAATATATAATTATACACACACATAACATAGAGAGCAAATGGAGCAAAATGTTAATAATTGCTTCATCTGGGTAAATGATACATGGGAGGTTTTTCACTATTCTTGTAATTTTTCTATAATTTAAACATTATTTCCAAATAAAAATTATAAAAGGTGCAAATATAAGGACTAACTTGTACAAAAGAAAATGAATAGAACTTGTTAATACTAGATTTATAAATTATTGACATCAAGTAGTCCTGAACAGGCATAGTGACATGTGAACTGGAAGTACATGGGAAATAAATGAGATAGAGATTGAGTAGAAAATGAAGAGAAGATTAACATTTTAAGTCTAGGTGTCTAGAAAAATAGTGATGACTTAAAAAAAACAAGTTAGTTGTTGGAAAGCTTTAAGGGTTACTTCTTTAGATGTTTTCATTTCTCTACTATATCAAGAAGCCCCAGATTTAAAAGATTGAGCCCAGACTGTGTTGCCTGCCAAATCTAGTAACAATCTTCCTGAATTAATGGAGGATGCTTTGAGGATCCATAAAGAAGCATGTGATTGCATCACTCAAACCAAGATGGAAAACACATAAATATTGATATGAAAATGTGCTATTATTATCTTTTTACAGGTTAAGACAGAAACCCAAAGTGTCTATCTATCTGCCTTCCTCATAGACACAAAGCAGAAGTGTACAGTGGTACTGAAATATGACCCTAATTCTACCTAACTTCAAAGTCTAAGATATTCCCACTCACCATAATTACTTTCCTATGAATGTACTCCACGTGCAATGCTCTGATAGAAATGTCTCCTTTTATAAATTTGCTTTCCCTGACATGAAGTTTTCTCAAATCTAAATACTATACATACCAAAGACTCCAGGTAAAACATCTTTTGAGGCACCCTTTAACTATAAGGTAGCAAGGTCCCTTTCAGTGGAAGAAGATAGAAAACTTGCCTTTTTCTTTCTTTGTAATTCACCAGTAAACTACGCATAAAGCCTTGGCCAGTAAATGCTAATTAAAATAATGCACCTTGGAATTCCCATTGTGATTGTCAACATCCACACCTCTTTCTCATCAAAAATCTACTCGTTTTCCTACCTGGAGTCCGGGTGGTCCTTGATCTCCTTTCAAACCAGGCAAACCAGGCTGCCCGGGTGAGCCTGGGTTTCCTCTCTCTCCTTTAATACTTCCATTTCCAGGGAGACCCCGGGGACCTTCTGGACCTGGTAGACCTTGATAATGCATAACAAATGACCACATGTAAGTATAACATAAAAATAGCATAAAAGTCAGACTTTTAAAATATCAGTGATCTAAATCCTATCAGTGTGCAGAACAAAACCCAGACTATTAAAACATATAGACCAATGCTGACTCTCTAATGTAAATTGGGCTGGTTTCTTTTTGTAAACATTGGTTTGCAGACACTTTTAGTTTGCTTTTTATCATATGTGAAACACAATATGCTCAGATCTAAAGAAAGGACTCAGAAAATTACAATAAAAATTGCTTCTGTAACCCCTAAGTGTTTTAAGTCAAAGGAAACAGACATCACAGGGCACTGCTCTCAAATTGGAGCATGCATCAGAATCTTCTTGAGGGCTTGTTAAAAACAGATTCCTGGGCCCACCCCAAGAGTTTTGGGTTCATTAAGGTTGGGGAGGGGCCCAAGAATTTGTATTTTAACAAGTGCCCTGTAGCTAAAGTTGCTGGTTTGGGGCCACACTTTAAGAATTACTGCTATAGGGCAATCAGGGATTCAAGAAAATTTGTCTCAACGTGATTAAAATCAAATTGCTTTACTTTAAGTAATTACTTTTATTCAGCTTTTGTTACTATGCAATTAAGATAGTTATTTAAGCAAACTTTAATTTAATTTTAGTGATATGCTTAATACATGGGAATATTTTAAAGTGTTCAGAGATCACTGATTCAATATAGCATGTTTGAATTTAACAATGCTTTTATATTCTTTACACTTTAAATATTTTTTTATTTAAAAACGAAGAATTCTGTGTATATCTTGTAAATAAATAAAATAATATAAAATGGAATTTTGCTAAGCTCTTTGCTTATACTATGTTTTAACTTTTCTTTCTAAATAAAGATAACATGTCCATTAAGCAACCAAGAATATCTTATCAATAGCCACATCTTTTGTCACTAGATGAGAAGTAGCTGTTACTTGATTGCAAAGTGCTAAACAGTGGTTGAGGCTGAGATTAAGTAGTCCTGCCTTTAGAAAATAATTATAAAGCTCTAAATAATGAATAGCCAATAGTTGGCATTTACACCTTCTCTTTCCTCTAGTAATCTTAGTTTTTCATTGGTTTCAACATAAAAAAGGAAGGTACATTATTTAAAAATTATTTTAAATTCTTTTTAAAAATTGTATTAGTTTCAAGTATATAGTACATTGCTTAGACATTTATACAGTTTATAAAATGATATCCCAAATTTCTCTTTCTCTCTTCTGGTTCTCCACCTAGCCATTACTGCATTCCCTATGCCATGCTCCCCATCCCTGTGACCATCTATCAACTACTGATTTGTACTTCTTTACCCCTTCACCCCATTCTCCTAGCCCCCGAACACACTCCCCTTTGGCCATCCCCAGATTATCCTCTATATTTGTGAGTCTGTTTTTGATTAGTTTGTTCGTTTTGTTCCTTTGATTCCACATATAAGTGAAATCATATGGTATTTATCTTTCTCTGTCTGACTTATTTCACTCAACGTAATAACCTCTAGGTCCATCCATGTCTTTGCAAATGGTAGGACTCCTAAATGCCCATCAATAGACGACTGGATAAAGAAGTTTTGGTTCATATATACAATGGAATATTACTCAGCTATTAAATTATTTTTGATGGAAATATAAGCATGTGAATTTAGAATACTGAGTTCGTGCTTACATATGAACAAAGAATTACCTTTTTTTATCTTTAGATAAAATTGGTATATAAGTTTCAGGTGTACAATATTGTAATTTAACACCTATATACACTAAAAAGTAATCACAAAAAGTCTAGTTGCCATCCTTCACAAAGGGTCATCTTTTTGACCTGAAATTAAATTCGAACTTTAGTTCTTTTTCCAATACTCTTAGGACACAAAATCATTGGCTGCTTGCTAACATGGCAGCATGGGATATAGGTTATGAATGTTGGATTCTGGAGCTAGAATGCCGGTTGGAATCTCAGCTCCATTATCATTAGCTTTGACTTTAGCAAGTTTATTAATCTCCTTGGCCTCAACTATCTCTTCTTTAGGATGGAAATTCTTATTTTAAAGTTGGAACAGCCTACTTTATCAGGTTGTTCCAAAGATTAAATAAGATAATTTGTATAAATTATTTACCACAGTGCCTGGCATAGAGTAATAATTATGAAAGAGGTTTTTAAAAATTATTATTATTTCTATAATTATGTTTTTAAAATGTGAGTCAATTTTTAATCTTTCAGCTATTTCTATATGATTTCATAATATAACACCATCTGGCACATGAGAAAGAGGAAGCAGGTTCACAACAATACAACAATCATTTTATCTTTAAACAGTTTAAATCACAGAGCCACCCAGCCCTGCAACTGGACACATTTAGAAATTCCCTTCTCAATCCTAAAGAAAGAGTTGGAGCATTTTACACTTAAACAAACAAACAAAAACAACTGCTGAGTTCAAACTCCCTAGATAGTATTTTCTAAGCAAAATTCTTATTTTCATTTATGATGTAAAATTTGGATTAGAAATCAGGCAGCAGATCAGTTTATTAAGAGAAAAATAAACTATTTGGGAATCAGCCTAATAATGACAAGGTAAGATTAAGATAGGAAAAAAAAGGAATTTTTTATAATCCTCTTCCCCAGCCTGAAAGGTAATCAGAATATTAATATCATTTGAAAGAAAAAAAAAAACTAGGCATGTTATGGGCATTGCTCTTTTTGCAATTAAACTTATATGCTATTAATTCAGACCTGCTGTTCTAGAGTCCCTCAAATTTAAATTAATGATTTGATAATGACATAAGGGACATATATTTTATTCATAATAGTACTCAACAGTTATCTCCTTCTATTATTGTAAATAGTCATAAAGATACAGATCAGAGCGATCTCAGGAAGCAAAAAATTCAAGAAAATATGCAAACATTCAAATATGCAAAAAATTCAAGAAAATGGGCCTGATGCCTCCCTAAGTACCTTAATACAGTCTTAAAGATAAAAATAAGTGTATTTCCATTTAAAATTTAACATATTTTTATGTTTGGATTACCTATTATAAGTAACTGAAACCACAAAGACCTAATGTCATTTCAAACTTGATTATATACAAGTCACATTACCTTCACCAAAATGTTAAATATCAGAACAGGTAGTATTTGAGTATAACAGTACTCTTCAATAACTTCTGAATTATAGCAAAAAAAAAAAAAGCGCAATTTTCTTATGATACATACAAAGCTTTAAAAAAAAAATTGACCAGTGAAGAGTCTAACCTTGAAAACCTGGGAAGATCAGAGTTCACCAAAGCCCAAAGATCGATGTTAGCAGTATCAGACATCACACAGTACAAAATGAGATTATGAGTTAGAAGTGGTTCACATTGTAGCACAAGTTAAACAATAATCTTTGCCGGCATTTTTTATTTCTACAGTGTATTCAGTATGCAAACAGAAACATACAGGAGTATAGAGAGCCAAACATTTTCAAATAAGCTGCTAGTTTTCATTAATTAAAAAAATGGAAAATTCTACTGAAGACATCATGTTAACACTGCTACTGTGGTTCTAAAGTTTAGCATCTCAAAACATTAAAATTGGCAAGATAGTACCGTTTCACTGATAGCCTTTCATTCCTTTCACAAAGGGTTAAGTTTGGATAACTGTTTAAATTTATCTTGGCTTCTATCATCCTTTAGTAAAAACACAAGGTGCAAATTTCTTGATATATTCAGACTGTTCCAAGGATATATAATTAATTTAAAGGCCTCATTAGACAAAAATACAAATATCACAGATGAGAAGTATACTATGGCCATTACCAACTACACTGCTGCTTGTCTTCATTGAAAATCATTCTATGAAGCCACATTCTGATATTTTTCATAATTCATCGAGAGGCTTTCTTTTGTACCTTAGTACTAGCAATAAGCTACTCAAAGAGAAAAAGCCAGTATACATTTGTTTACCATTGAACTTGAAAATAGTCAAATTTTCCAAAGATGTGAAGACCATCAGTGAAGGGGTGATTTTAAATATTTCGGCATGCAATATTCCACCCCAAACCACAGAAAATGTCACTTTTATTTTATTATTATTCTCTGCACATATTAAAACAGGTTATTAACTATTAAAAGAAGGATCACTAAATAAAAAGATTTAAAAACCTACAAATAGAGCTCTTGGTTAATATGAATTAATTATAAACACAATTTCCTTTTCTTAAAAGTCTTGCTATGATTTATAAACACTGAAGTTAGCAGAAAAAATATATTGTGCTAGAGTACTGCATCCTAGGAAATAGAAGACCTAGGATCTATTTTTGGCTCTACTATTTACATCTATGGGATTTGGGGCAATTCAATCTCTGTGAGCTTGTTTTCTCTCCCACATAATGGGAATAGTGGTGTTTGCCCTAACATCCCTTACAGAGTTGTTTTAAAGATCGAATTCAATTTTTAAAATATTGACCTGATATCTGCTATGCGCAAGATGCTACAGGGGAGACAAAGATTAGATAGATACAAACTCTGCCTTCTAGAAGCTTACAATAAAAGTACAGTACATGATATAAATGGTTGCATGTCATAAATATAAAACATTACCATTACTGCCTTGTAATACAACTTTTAAAGCATTTTATAATTTGAAATTCAGAAAGCTAAAAATTGGCTTCTGTTTGTTTAGTTTCTACATTACATATAGTACATTAACTCAAGACAACACTTTGAGCAGAGTCTGGCCACACATTTAGTTAAATAAATTAGAATTCTCACCTAAGATAATTCAGAGTTTGAGTAAAAACGTTTTACTCATGTATTTGATACAGAAGAACCAGTATCAGAACTCTTAGAAATATAGGTCATTGAAATATATATTTCAGTCTGAGTAAGTAACAAGGAAAACTTTGAGATAATATCATAGCAAAATTTCTAAGACTTTACTTTCTAAAAGGTAACATTTTAATGAGTTATATGCCAAGTCAATTTTGTACATGAGGCTCTCAATCCATTTTTTTAAATGACCTAACAAAGTTTAACTGAAAAACAAAATAAAAAGCTGAAGTCTTGTACATATGTGGTAAGTAAAGATAAGGTGATGATTTGATTAGTAAATTTTAAATCCAGCTTCCGCTTAAGGTTGCAGTATTCAACTGTTGCAAAGAGAACACTGCGGATACCAGGTTACAATAACTATGTAATTTAGAGTGCATCCGTTAAATAGGAAGTTGTCAAATCCATTTTAAAGTAATGAGACTACTTTCCTTTTTCTTCTTTGAAACAGCCTCAGAAGAAAGCAATCTTCTAGCTAATAATAAAGTCTGGAAGTGATCAAGGCAACAGACTTCTATGCAAGTCATATAGGGAGGACTCAAAATTACCTCAAAGTATACCCTAGTCTTCTCTTTATCTTGGCAATAACATGCACTTGTCTTAATCTTTTTGATGACATCCATTTAGGTAAAACACAAGAAGCAGTCAGTAGAGATTGACAGGGATCTAGAGGTAACGGAAAACAACCAAGTGGAGGCAAGGCCCATTCTACTATGGCTAACAGTCTCCTAAAATGGCAGAGTAGCTTTGCTCCATCACTTACCATATTTATAACTAGAATAAGAGGCCATATCATACATCATGCCATACAACAGCTTTTTTGGAAGGATTATATGTGTTACTAGTAGAACAGATACTTAACTGAGCACTGCGGAGCCCTGAGTCAAATTCCCAGCTATGCCAGTAACTAACAATATGACCCTGAGTGAGCTTCTTTATCTCTTTGGACTTCACTTTTCTCATATGGAACACAGACACTTTCCTCGACTAAATTCCTACAAGTCCTTTTCTCAACTAGGCTTCATCCTTGGGCCCTGTCTTTGGTCTGCTGAGTCCAGTTTTAGCAAGAGCCCTGCTAAGTCAATTTAGGAGTCCCCCTACCCTTGATATCTAATCAAGTTCCCCATCCTCCATCCTTAATATCTGTCTTTGGTCTGCCTTTAGCAACAATTCTATTAGGCCAGTATAGCAAGAATCTGCCTACCTTTGATGTCTCTTCTTAGTAATCTTTTACCCACTGACTCCCTCATTCTGCTAGTTGACTAAATCTTCATTTGTCCTTGTACTATTCAGAGTTGAGCTCAGTCTCTCTCCCCTATTGCAATAGCCTTTATTCACTTCCAGACTTTATTATTAGCTAGAATAAAATCTATCTTGCCACCTTTAACAAGTATCTGGTGAGTAATCTCTTTGACAACTATTAAACTTAGGTCCCTTCAATACTGGATACTCCATGGTTCTAAGAAATATTGGGTTTGTGGGTGAGTAAGAAACTAGGGAATCAATTCAGATAAAGATAGATGGCTTCCTAAAAAGAATCTTGAAAAATTATGAATTTTAAATTCATAAGAAGACAGAATTTCCTGTCATTCCCAATAGCCACTCAGGAGTATACATTTTCCCCTTGTAGTTCCTCCTTAGAAATTTGAAAATTTGAATAATAATAAACTTTCAGATATTTGTGGGTGCTTTTTACTCCTGATTAGAACATCTTTCACTATAAATCAGCAATTGTCCTTTGGGCAGCTCGTGGTAACTGTTCTTTGGTGTATACTGTGTACATCTATGATGACAATAAGATTAAGAGGCTTCTAATATGTAGGTTGCATTGATTTATTTTTACTCTGTGCCTATTAGTCCATTTTTATAGCAGTAGAATTTAGAACTTTGTGACAACCCAAAATGTGAAGATGGCGTGGTCTGAAAAATTACAGGAGGTATGGCAAGTCAAGATTTGCATATTTGAGAGATCTGTAATACTGCTGTTTAAAGGACAATGCCCTTTTGAAAGATAATTTAATTTCATTTACTTTATCAGATATAAGGCAAAAATTAGAAATATACTCTACTCTAAAAGTAAAGGTAAAATATTATACAATAGATTTATGGATACTATAAATTTTCAACTAAAATGATGCAAATATATGATTTTAAAATGTTAAATTAGTTTTCCCAATTAAGTAATTTTGAGTTCTTCCAATAGATAGAAATACGACACTACATGTTCCTGACAACTTTCAGAGATAGATCAACATGTAAGAACTGAATTGGCATACATGTTCTTAAAATATATTCAAACACTTGAAAACACCAGGTATAGGTATATACATATATTTGTATATATAAATATATATACACATACTTATAAAAATATAAAAATATAAAAAAGTTTCAAACTTCATACAGTTACTACTTTAGAGTTAAGGCGCTAACCTGTAGGACCTGGATAGGGATCAAAGTTCACCAAGGCCCAATGTCATCATTAACAAAAAGGAAAAACAGCAAAATTGTTAGAAATATCAAGAAACTAAAGCATTACACAAATTTCTTTAGCTAAACTTTAATTCAATAAAAGAATACTCTAAAAGTTCATTTTCATGCATCTGTTATCACCACTAAAATAAAACCAAATTATCACCACTAAAATAAAAACAGCACATATGACATATTTTGAAAGTCCAAAAATCATTTTTATAATAATCATTACTATGAGCTAAGATAAAAAAAAAAAAAAACAAATTCTAAGAGCGATTGGGTTTAAAAGTCAATTTTAGTTCGTAGTTTATGAAAAAATTGAGAACACTCATTAGGTGTTCTTCATCTGACTACTTCTGTTATTATTTCTTTAGAAATTACTTTTTTAAACATAAATATGTCTTTATGTTGACATATTTCAAAGTAATGTTCAACAGTGAGCTCCATTAATGGTAAGAACAAATAACCACAGTGCTGATTAAAATATAAAACAGGATAATAGTTTGGTTTATTTGAATTATTACATGCATAACCAAGCAAGATATTTGTATCAATTCTTTACATTATATGCAAGAGAGTTAACATGGCTGAGAAGATTTTCACTGGTTTTCTTCAATAGTAGGCCATGGTAAAACTTTAAATAACACCCTCTAAAAACAGTCAAGTCAGATCAGATAAAATCTGGTTTTGAAAATGATCCTCGGAACACAGTATGTAATCTCATTTAATTCATGTTTTTTGGAGTATATTTTATAAAAATTAACAATGGTTTCAGAGTTATGGTAATTTAAATGGAAATTTTCATTTTTTAAATACAGTTAAAAATGAGTCATGGACTTGACTTTCAAAATCAAGTTTTGTTTTGTTTCTTAGATTTTCAATTTTTTAAATCTATGAAAGCCACGGTTTCAATTACCAGAAATATAAAAATTGAATATTGTCTCAAAAATCTGTTAATAATCTGTTACCAGTGATTGGGCTCAGCGACATTAATTCAGGACGAAAATGAGCATTTCCAAACTTAGTAGAAATGACAGAGCACAGACATAAAATGAAAAGTGAACACTTGATGCAAAATTGAGACTACTAGAGCAGTTAACACAAGACAAATGAAGTATAGACATGAAGGTGGTATGAAGAGATCACTATTCAATTTAATCATGCTGTGATATTGAAGATAAATTTGATTGCCAACTTCCTAGAGACGGTAAAAAATTTTATTGTGCTTGGTGACATTTGCTGACAGTATGACAGAACCATAGCAAAACTTGTGGTATGGACCACAAGCATCTATTCAGTGATCACTAAAATGATTTCTGTGAGGACATGCTGAGAAGCTCACATTAAAAATGCATATGGTATTTTGCTGCCAGGTTATCAGTCTAGCTTTACATTTAATAATAATAATAAAAAAATGAATAAATCCACTATTTCCTTTTTTCCTCCATGTTGGTTTGTTTTAGTTCAACTCTAAGAAAATAATAAAAAGTATTACTGAAAAGATTTATTAGATGCCATGGAAATGGATGGAGCTAGGTGTAAACCAAGCAATTTACTTATAAGAAGTTTTCCAATTATAGATTCTAAAGTCCTAAAGACTGAATAACGTGCCAGCAAGATGAAATAAATGGACTAATAAAGAGACCATTCCCCTACTACTCATGTACATACCTGGTCTCCCAGGAGGACCTTGGGGCCCAGGACTGCCTTTAGGGCCTTCCAGAGCTGGACCTGGAGAACCAGGAGGGCCTGGGGGACCCTGCACACCAGGGAAACCCTGAAAGCCTGGTTCACCCTTTGGACCTGGTAGGCCAGGGTTTCCTGGAATGCCAGGTAATCCTCCATCACCCTTTTGACCTATGAAAGCAAAGTGACATTAGCAAACACATTAAATGATATTGAGTATTAGGCTTGCCGGTAAGGTTAAAGCTATTCACACTTATTAGAACATCTAATGGAATATACTAAGGTTATTTCTATATCCTACCAAATTCCCAACACATACAAAAAACTCATTCTTCCTATTAAATATATCTTTTTTTAGAATGTTTACTAAAGTATGTATAGAAGTATAGAAACAATAATAGCTTACATCCTAAAAGATACCCTTTGTATTAGGACACAGAGCGATTATCGCATGACCAGTAGCTGTGAGGAAAAAAAGAGAAAAAAACTAGAAAAGAAGAAAGTACCTGCAAGAATGGGTTAAAGATGTCTGGAGGAAATTCTTAAAACAAATGTTTTGAGACTAATTTTGAGACTAATGGAAGATACAGATCTTTAACAGTCTCTGTGTGTCCCTGAAGACAATTCTATCCAAGATTTAGACTCACAATCCAAATGAACCATTCTCAACATTTTTCTACATCACCAACATGTCTGAACAAGATATATCATTGGCATATTAAAGTAACAATTTTCATATTGAGATCATGGAAAGGATATCGGAGACATGTGTATGGTTTGAAAAAAGCCTCCATAGAATAGGCAATGGTCATTTGAGAACATAAATACACACACCTGTACATACATTTAATCATTCAATTAACTATTTGGTGATTACAATGAAAGTAAGAACATGTGAGTAAAGGTAGATGCGCGTGCACACATACCCATACAAGATGCAAGACACATACTAAGATGGAGTTTTCAAGAGACATTTTTATTAGTAGTATGTATGTCTAGAGTTTCCTTGTATTACTTTTGTTTTGTTTCCATGGGGGGTGAGGACAGTGTTTTCTTTTCTAGCTAAAAGAGTTTTAAAAAATTAGTGAAATCTACCTTTTCCTACAATTTTGTTTTCTTTCTTTATTATTTCCTCAGCCTTTATTTATGAAGTTAATGAAGATACCTATATGTAAATTTCCTTAAGAATGCATTTATATAATATGACTCCTCATACTAAATTGCTAATTAAGAGCTGCTTTAAGACATAACTCTAGCTTTGAGTTTTCTGGGGTCACATTTGCATCTTACAACAACAAATGGTAGAGATAAAAAAATAAATGTACTGAAGAATATTCTCTATTTATGGATTTAGTTAGCATGTTTTATTAAAGTTTACCAGAAAGTCCTGGGAGTCCAGGGGGTCCTGGGATTCCAAAGCCTGGTTGACCTGTCAGAGGATAAACCAAAAACTCTCAAATAGATAATAATGAATGAAACAAGGACAAATTATCTTATGATTATTTAGGTTTTTATTAAATGCTACAATGTATACTCTATGAAATATGCAGAAGATTTATTTCCAACATGGAACTACAATTCTTATATGACAAAACTATATACACATATATTCTACTT
>NW_006437742.1:132051-136310 GCF_000325575.1 Pteropus alecto
ATATTTGGAATATAGATTGCATAATGAAAGAAGGTCATCCAGAAAACTTGATAAAAGTTGGGTAGCTTCTTGACATAAAATTTGGGCAAGAAAGGATATAGAGTTTTTCATAAGAGGGAAGCAACTCGATCTATAAATACGAGGTAATACTTTCAGGACAGAGTGGAAAGATGCAATTAGGAAGGGAAAATTGTGTGGTAGTTTAGAGGGTAAGAAGAAACATATATTTTCATTGTGGGTAAAAAGGGGCAAAAGCTAAAATAGACAAGGACAAATTAGAAAATTAAAACAATAAAAAATACAGCACCTGGTTCACCCTTCTGTCCAGCTGGCCCAGGAATACCATCTTGACCTGGTTTGCCTTTTTCACCTGGAGGCCCCGGTGGCCCAGGATGACCTCCAGCACCTAAAGAACAGAGTATGCAGGTTACACCTATTTTTCCAATTCCTTTTCCCTTCCATATTCCCCATTCTTGCCATAACAGCTTCAAATAGTTCTATTCAAAAGACAAAAAGTACCTTTGAGACTCTTAAACTATGAAATGTTATGAAAAAGAAGCATAAAAGAAATAAAGGATAATGAGAATAAAGAATAGCCTTATTATCCATTCATTATCCAAAAAGTTTGTTTCTCTCTCTCTCTCTTCTTTTTTTGGTTTCTCATTTTAATCTAGCTTTAGAATACCCAAGAAAGTAAGGTGTGGAGGTGGGATGGGGTGCATTACAGGCCTCATATGGGGCCAAGACAAGTGATTTACTTTATAATTTAGGAAACAAATAAATATGCTACACCTTGCTATTCTAAAAAAATCAGACTTTCTATCTAATATAATAGGATACTTGAAACAACTTCCTGGAAAAACTGAGCCCAAAAAATAAGGTCCCGAAATAATAATTTTAAGTAACTTTTATTGAGTTGTTCACTTTGTACCTACCAAGTAGTGCTAAGTGAATGATCACCCTGTTTCTTTGTCTTGAAAATGTTCACAGCCTCCTGAAATGATTTGACTTTCTCAAAATGAACATAGGGCTTAGTTTTACAGAACAGCAAAACCTTATTTTTCATGCTTACCTATAGGACCAGGTTCTCCTGGAAGTCCAGGGTTCCCAGGAGGACCATTAATACCTTTTGGTCCAGGAAGGCCTGGGATTCCTAGAGTAAAGAGCTCAATTGAATAAGAAAAAGAAAAACTGCATTGCTTTGGGAGCTATAATTCAAATTTACAATTTATAGTGATAGCATAGAAACAGCAAAGGATAAAAACAAAACCCAAAAAGATGCTGGTGTTTGCTGGATATTTTAATTGGAATTTTAAGTTTTCTATTTAATTATCCAGAGGCTCTCATTATTATATATTTATAATAAATTACCACCATATTACACTAGTAGAATTGATAGGATTGAATTATATGAATATACCAAAAAAATTTAATCCATTCATCTATTATTGGACATTTGGTCAGGTTTTAGCTATCATGAAAATCTTTTCTATTTATGTAAACCTGGCCTACTTCCAGGTTTTGATAATTGTGGGTAATGCTGCTATGAATATTTCTGTAATGGTATTTTTGTGGATGTCTCTCTTAATTTATATTAGGTGGATGGGAGTGGAACAGCTGAGTCAGAGTGGGTGTGTGCTGCATTTCCTTGAAACAAACAAACAGAAAAAAGCAACCTGCCAAAGCATATTATAATCACAATATTTGGGAATTCCAGTTGCTCCAGAACCTAGTATATCACATGGTGATATCAGTTGTTTTAATAAGTCATTCTGGTAGGTATGTAGTGTTAATTCATTGCAGTTTTAATTTGCATTTATCTGATGGCTAATAATATTAATCAACTTTACATGTGCTTAGTGGCCATCCATATATCTTCTATTATGAGATGTCTGTTCAAAAATTTTCCCACTGAAAAATAGTGGACTGACCAATAAAAAAGCAAGAGGTGTAGATTGGATCAAAAAACAAAATCCAACCATATGCTACCTCCAGAAGACACTTCTCAGTTCCGAAGGCAAATATAGACTCTAAGTGAAATGGTGGAAAATGATATTTCAAGCAAATGGCATTCAGAGAAAAGCGGGAGTAGCAGTAATAATGTTGGACGAAAGAGACTTCGAAATAAAAAAAAATAAAGAAAGATACTGAGGGACACTTCATAATGATAGAAGGAATCATACACCAAGTAAACACAACACTTATTGATATCTATGTTCCCAATCAGGGAGCGCCGAAATATATAAAGCAATTACTAACAGAACTAAAGGGAGAAACAGACCAATCACTATTGTAGTAAGGGACCTAAATACCCCACTGTTGGACATGGACAGATCATTCAAACAGAAAATCAATAAGGAAATAACATCCTTAAATGACGCATTAGACCAACTGGACATAATTGACATGTACAGAGCCTTTCATTCTCAAACAGCTGGTTATAAATTCTTCTCTAGTCCACATGCAACAATTTCAAAGAGTGGTGACATACTGAGAAACAGAGATAGCCTCAACAAATATAAGAGGGTTGAAATCTACCAACCATAACTTCTGATCCTAATGCTTTGAAATGGGAGATCAACTAAAAAGAAAGCAGGAAAACCAAAACACTTGGAGATTTAACAACATGCTACTGAAAAATGGCTGGGTCAGAGAAGAAATAAAAAGAGAGATCAAGAGATACATAGAAATGAATGATAAGGATAGTATAACATATCAACACTTTTGGGACAAGGCAAAAGCAGTCACAAGAGGAAAGTTCATATCATTACAGGCCTATCTCCAAAAGCAAGAACAAAGGGATCTTTGGAAACATGGTGGAGTGAGAGACGTCCCCAGATCTCTCCCCTTGAAACAACAATAAGCTGAACATCTAAAACTCAATAAAAAACACCCAAACTGCACACCAGCACTTCTGAGCATGGAATCTGTGCATACGAGCTACCACAGGTTATAAACCTGGGTGTCGGGTGGATGACCGGGAGTAATAAAGAAGTTGCCTCTTGCAGCCGCCAGAGCTCCCTGCAGGAGGAGAGAGAGGGAAGAAGGAGAAACAAGTTCGTGCGGTGAGTTCCCTGAACATTCCTGCCTGAGACAGCAGTGAGCTCCCCATGGCCGGGTGGCTACAAGGCCCAGTCATCAGGGCAGAAAGCAGAGAAGCGGGATGGGAGTGCAGAGGAACAACAGCAGATTTTTGCCTGCTGCGGTTGCAAAACCGAAGCTGAGCCGCAGCCCCCCACCCCTAATCCCCAACCCGGAGGTTCCCTTCCCCCATACCCTCCGAGAGAGACCAATCACCAAGGAGCCCCAGGGGAATCTGAGCAAACGCTGCCGAGATTGTCGCTGACGCTGACAGGGACTGAAACTAAAGATAGTGAGCGTGATTAATATCTACAAGAAAAATTTAAAATGCATTATTAAGTCTTTATATAAAGCAGGAATCCAAGAGGCTTAGATGGCACCTGCAGGAAACCAAAAGAAAAGTGCTTTCTTTGCAATAGGCTAAAGACAGACCTTTATATAATAAACCTTCTTTCTGGAAAAACAGCAGAATACGCTTCCATTAATGTCCAAGCAGAGAAATCATCCATTAAACACCATGAACAACCAAGGTGACAAGGCATCTCACAAAGAAATAGAAAAATCTCCAGAAAATAAACTTACGGCATAAAAATATGTGACCTAAATGACAGAGACTTCAGGATGGTACTTCTGAAAAAACAGTGAGATCCAAAAAACTCAAATCAACAATTTCAGGAATTGAAAAAAACAACTAGATGAGCAGAGCAAGGAGACTGAAACTCGTGAAAAGAACCAAATAGAACTTCTGGAGATGAAGAACACACTGCAAGATTTGAAAAATAAAATAGCAAACTTGGGAAATAGAGTCGACCAAATAGAGGAAAGGATCAATGATATCGAAGACAGAAATCTAGAAATAAATCAGAAGGAAGAACAGAGAAACTGAAGAATGAAAAATAATGAAAGAGAAATTCAAGAACTAGCTGATACCATCAGGAGAGGAAACACGAGAATGATGGGCATTATTGAAGGCGAGGAAAAGGAATAGGGAATAGCAGGCATTTTCAGACAGATAGTTGATGAGAATTTCCCAAATCTAAGGAATGAGCTAGAGGTTGGAATTCAAAAAGTCAACAGAACACACAAGTATCTCAACCTGAAAAGGCCTTCACCAAGACACACTGTATAAAAATTATAAAAAATCAACGACAGAGACAGAATTCTCAAGGCAGTCAGGG
>NW_006437742.1:136738-137094 GCF_000325575.1 Pteropus alecto
CGCACGGGAGACATGTGGCTGGCCCACCTGCTTCCCCTGGGGCAGGGTTTCGGGTCCTATGTCCCGTGTGAAGCCCACACTGAGCGTCTTGATCAGGCAGGATGATGGCCAGCCGGGCCGTATAGCCTGCAGTGGCCAGTGCAGTCACAGGCCACACATCCTCCAGCGTGGGGACTACTAAGTGAAAGGAACTAACAGCCTAGAATAATGTATCAAGCGAAGCTCTTCTTTAGATATGAAGGAGAGATTAAGAGTTTTCCAGACATACAAAAATTGAGGGAATTCTCCACTATTAGGCCTGTACTATAGGAAATACTGAAAGGGGTCAGCTCACCTTAAACAAAATAACAACAACA
>NW_006437742.1:137333-145204 GCF_000325575.1 Pteropus alecto
GATGCTCCCAATCAGGGAGCACGGAAATATATAAAGCAATTACTAAGAAAACTAAAGGGAGAAACAGACCAAAACACTATCGTAGTAGGGGACCTAAATACTCCACTGTTGGATATGGACAGATCATCCAAACAGAAAATCAATAAGGAAATAACATCCTTAAATGACATATTAAACCAACTGGACATAACTCACATTTACAGAGCCTTCCATCTCAAAATAGCTGCTTATACACTCCTCTGTAGTGCACATGGAACATTCTCGAGAATTGACCACATACTGGGACACAGAGATAGCCTCAATAAATATAAGAAGGTTGAAATCATACCAACCATATTCTCTGATCATAATACTTTGAAACTAGAGATCAACCACAAAAAGAAATCAGGAAGAACCACAAATACATGGTGATTAAATGACATGCTACTGAAGAATAACTGGGTCAGAAAAGAAATAAAAAGAGAGATCAAGAGATACACAGACGAATGATAATGATAGTACAACATATCAAAACTTTAGGGACATTGCAAAAGTGGTCATAAGAGGAAAGTTCATATTATTACAGGCCTACCTCCAAAAACAAGAACGAGCCCAAATAAACAACCTAATGCTTCATCTTAACAAGATAGAAAAGAAAGAACAAATGAAGCCTAAAGTCAGCAGAAGGAAAGAAATAATCAAAATTAGAGCAGAAATAAATGAAACTGAAAACAAAATAACAATAGGAAAAATAAAATGCAACAAAGAGCTGGTTCTTTGAGAAGGTTAATAAAATTGACAAACCCCTAGCTAGACTCACTAAAGAAAAAAGAGAAAGGACACAAATCAACAAAATCAGGGATAAAGGGGAAATTACAATTGATATTACAGAAATACAAAGGATCATACAAGAATATTATGAAAGAGTATATAACACCAAATTTAATAACCTAGAAGAAAGGGACCAATACTTAGAAAAATACTTCCTTCCTAGACTGAATCAAGAAGAACTGGAAAATCTAAATAGACTGATCAGCAGTATGGAAATTGAAATGATCATCAAAAACCTACCAAAAAGTAAAAGTCCAGGACCAGATGGCTTCACCAGTGAATTCTACCAAACATTCAAAGATTTAATACCTATTCTCCTCAAACTCTTCCAAAAAATTAAAGAGGAGGCAATACTTCCCAACTCATGTTATGACTCCAATATTAACCTGATACCAAACCTGGTAAAAGTAACACAAAATAGAAAACTACAGAACAATATCTCTTATGAACACAGATATAAAAGTCCTAAATAAGATACTAGCAAACTGAAGACAGCAACATATTAAAAGGATTATACACCACAATCAAGTGAGCTTCATCTCAGGGGCACAGGGATGGTTCAACATACGCAAATCGATTAATGTGATACACCACATAAACAAATTAAAAAGTAATAATATCAATATATACAGAAAATCCTTTGACAAGATACAGTATTGATTTATGATTAAAACAGTTAATAAAATGGGTATCAGGAAGAAAGAATCTTTATACAATAAAGGCCACATGTGACAAACCCTCAGCCAACATTATACTTAATGCTGAAAAACTAAAAACCTTCCCTCTAAGATGAGGAACAAGGCAAGGCTGTCCACTGTCGCCACTGTTATCCAATATAACATTGGAGGTCCCAGCAAGTGCAATCAGACAAGAGAAAGATACAAAAAGCATCAAAACAGGAAATGAAGAAGTCAAACTGTCACTATTTGTGGATGACATGAAAACCCAAAAGCCTCTACAAGAACACTACTAGAAACAATAAGCGAATACAGTAAAGTTTCTAGATACAAAAATAACGTTACTGGATACAAAAAGTCCGTAGCATTCTCATATTTTAATAATGAATTGTCAGCAAAATAAATGAAAAAATAATTATTTTTACAATTACTACAAAAAGAATAAAATCCCTTGAAACAAGTGTAATGAAGATCTTGAAAATCTAAGCAGACTGATCAGTATTATGGAAATTGAAATGATCATCAAAAACCTACCAAAAAGTAAAAGTCCAGGAACAGATGGCTTCACCAGTGAATTCTATCAAACATTCAAAGAAGATTTAATACCTATCCTCCTCAATCTCTTTCAAGAAATTGAAGAGAAGGCAATACTTCCCAACTCATTATATGAGGCCAAAATTACTCTGATACCAAAACCTCGTAAAGATAACACAAAAAAAGAAAACTACAGACCAACATCTCTCATGAATACAGATGCAAAAATCCTAAATAAGATACTAGGGAACCTAATACTATAACATGTTAAAAAGATTATACACCACGATCAAGTGGGCTTCATCCCAGAGGCACAAGGATGGCTCGACATACTCAAATAGATTAATGTGACACACCATATAAACACATTAAAACGTAAGAGTCAGATGATCATATCAATAGATGCAAAAAAAGCCTTCGACAAGATACAGCATCCATTTATGATCAAAAACACTTAACAAAATTGGTATAGAAGGAAAGTACCTTAACATAATAAAGGCCATCTATGACAATCTCTCAGCCAACATTATACTTAATGGTGAAAAACTAAAAACTTTCCCTCTAAGATCAGGAACAAGGCAAGGCTGTCCACTATCACCCCTGTCATTCAATGTAACATTGGAGGTCTTAGCGAGTGCGATCAGTCAAGAGAAAGATATAAAAGGCATCCAAATAGGAAACTAAGAAGTCAAACTGTCTCTATTTGCAGATGACATGATTCTCTATAGAGAACACTCTAAAGAGTCCACAAGAACACTACGAGAAACAATAAGCAAATTCAGTAATGTTTCTGGATATGAAATCAACGTTAAAAAATCCATAGCTTTCCTATATTCTAATAATGAAGTGTCAGAAAAAGAAGTGGAAAAAATAATTCCTTTTGCATTTGCAATAAAAAGAATAAAATACCTAGGAATAAATTTAACAAAACATGTGAAGGACCTATATAATGTAAACTACAAGAACCTATTAAAAGAAATCGAAGAAGATACAAAGAAATGGAAAGATATTCTGTGTTCTTGGATTGGAAGAATCAACATAGTTAAAATGACCATATTACCTAAAGCATTATACAGATTTAATGCAATCCCCATCAAAATCTCATCAACATTTTTTTTTAAAGAAATAGAACAAAAAATCATCAGATTTGTCTGGAAGCACAAAAGACCCCGAATTGCCAAAGCCATCCTGAGAATAAAGAGCAAGGCTGGAGGCATCACTCTGCTTGACTTCAAATTATACTACAAATTGACAATAATCAAAACAGCATGGTACTGGCAGAAGAACAGACACACAGACCAGTGGAACAGAATCGAGAGCCCAGAAGTAAACCCTTCTATGTTCTTTCAACTGGCTTACTAATCTGTCTCAATGTGATACAGATTAAAAAGAGAAAATAACCAAATTTAATTACATATGGAAATACTATACACAGGATAGAGTCAGAAACCTCACATATATGAGAGGTTCAGAGACAGAAAGGTAAAATGAGGTATATATGACATCTTGAGCGGAGGAATGAGATAAGGCACCAGAGGCTTTCGAGGGGAGGAGAGTAGTTTGCAGGATGATAAGAAGAGCAGATGTTCAGTAATTAGATGTTTGCCCTGCTATATAGATAGGCCATAATAAGTTTTTTTCTGGTAATAATTCTTATCATGGGCAAGGCCCCCAATTTAAATTCTTTAAGAGAGAAGTAAAAGTTTCTTTTGAGCCTGAAGGGTCTCAATTGCCATCAGCTGAAAATAATCCACAAGCCAAAGTGGCACATCTTGGGGAGGCCTGTTTTGAACCCCTTCAAGTCCCAAATTGGAAATAACACAAAAGTCCATCAATAGGAGAATGGGTAATTGATAATAGCATATTTCTTCAATGGAATATTACAGAGCATTGATAAAAAATAAACTACTGACACATGCAACAAGATAAATGAATCTTACAGCCATAATGGTGAGTGAAATCAGCCAGACACAAGGATATATATTGTATGATTCAATTTACATGAATTTTAAAAACAGGCAAAATTAACTAATGGTGACAGAAGTCATAGTAGTAGTTACCTGGGGGAAGGGGTTCACTGTAAACTTTATGGTGTGAAGGAACTACTTCATATCTTGGTATGTATGGTGGGAACATGGATATATATGTGGCAAAAACTCAGCCTCGTACAAATTACTGTATTTATATTATACTTCAATAAAAAGGTTAAAGAAAAGATAACTAAAGACCCATCCCATCCATGCCACTGTGCACTCCAAATTAAACAAAAAAATGAATACAAGCATAAACAGAGCATGTACTCTAACAATCTAGTCCAGGCTACTTACTCGACTAAGTCTCTTTGCTTACATGACTCAGTCTTTGTCATCTGAATGAACTGTATAATTGTTCTACCAACAGCCACCCATTGTGTGCCTGAGTACAACTTTCTAAGAGAATCAGCAGTAGGCTAGGGCTTGGCAATGAACATTATCACTTTTAAAATAGTAAGGCCTCTTAATTGGCTTGCAGTCAAAGATTGAAAAATACCCCACCAAACAGTCTCAGTGCCCATAGGATTTTGTCCTGCTGAGTTGGTAATACTCATTTTCGTTTTATACAGGAAGAAATTTGAGCAAAGGAAAGTTAAAGAGCTATTTCAAGATTATGTTGCTATCAGTATCTGATTGGGAAATAGAATTAAAATCTACCAAATAAGAAGTTGCTCTGTGATATGAATTAGAGAAGACAAGAAAGGAGAGAAGGAAACATTTATAAAACAAGGAATATTACCAGGAAATCCAGGAAGGCCTGATTGTCCTTTTGCTCCAGGGGTCCCTGGTAATCCGGGCAAACCGATATCTCCCACAGAACCTTTCATACCAGGGTTCCCTGGGTATCCAGGCAGACCAGGTTCACCCTAAAAACATGTATAAAAAATAAAACTGAAGTATCTCCATTACTTAAATTATATAACAAAGTATTATTTATAGAACTTTTACTATATGTCAGGGACTCTGCTGAGCTCTTTACATAAATTGCTTCATTTTATCATAGCGATTCAGCTACTAAGTGGTGGAGTCTGGATTTGGATCTAAATAATTTGATTTCAGAATCTGTGACTGTCATCCTTAGTGTGCTACAATAAAATTCATTGCTTACAATAAATACGTCAAACAATAGCTACAGTAGTTCTTACTGCAAAAGGTTAATTTCATTGTAACAAAAAAAGGTCTATTAGTTCTTCAGTGAATATCTCAAATCCTATTTCCTCCATGTAGCCTTCTATGACAAAGAAAGTTTATCCTAGAAATTTAATGTAGGTTCTTATTCTGTCATGTCTATACTGGTTTCATATATGCATGTCTTGACACTTCAACTACACCGAAAATTTATTTGGGGTCGGAGACAATTCAAATATAACCATTTTTGCTCAATGAACATTTGCATTATGTTTTCTTCTAATAGAGCCTTAGAAAAATTCATACCCACTTTCACAATTAAAACAAGATTTTTCCCCAATAACAATGGAAACATGTCATAACTTTATATCTACCAGTGTTCACTGCTCTGCTCATGATGACAATGACCTCTCCAATAAAGTGCTCATGTTCAATATTACCTACTAAATACTTCCTTCTTCATTTAGAACTTATGATTGTCTAGGCAAATAAGATCCTCTGTTTGTTACTCAACTGCTTCTGCATTATAGTAAAAGCTTTTTAAACTAATGCCTTTTACATCCCATTAAAAAATAATAAAGAGTCATGGGCTAGGAATACATACATAGATCTATATATGTATATATAGATCTCTCTCTCTCTCTCTCTCTCTCTCTCTCTCTCTCTCTATCTCTCTCTCTCTGAAAATAAAAGTGTGTGTGTGTGTGTGTGTGTGTGTGCCTCTCATAATAAGTATAAAAATTAAATTTTGGGTTGAATTTGTTCCATCTTAGGTATCTACACAGAAAAGCTTTGAGTAAAATATCATGATTCTTCTTTATATTCATGAACCAATGACATTTATATGCCAAAATAAAAAAAAAAAGAAGAAAATTCAGATATTCTCCTAATGGTAAGCATGAAATGCAGTAGACAAACTCCTGATTATTTATGATAAAGTATATGAAATTCTACAAATAACACCAATCTATAATTTCAACCAGCACTTGTTCCCTAATATAGTTCTTCCCAATACCCTATGCCCCTAATCCTTCAAACCAAGTAAACCATGAAAAGAAAGTAAATATTTCACTAGAGATACTAAAAAGGACTAAAATTTGCTAGTTTAACTTTTATTTAAGCTATTATTATTTATATCCACTTGTAAAGAAAAAAAATGAGCTTCAAATAGGATAATCAAGAAGAGATATAAAAGAAGACAGTACTCAGAAAACCAACAAACTGATGAGGAATTCTGTAAATCACTCTGAGAATGGATAATTGTAATGTATTTACACTTCCAGCAAAAGCTAGACATGTCTGAGTACACTTTAACTGGAAATATCTACATTTGTTCTAATGTCAGGCTTTGACATATTTTTAAATTTAGATATAATTGACTTATTATATTAGTTTCAGGTGTATAACATAATTTGTTATTTGTACATATTTGTAAAATGATCACCACAATAAATCTAATTAACATCTATCACCTTATATAGTCACAAAACTTTGTTTTTGTGATGAAAACTTTTAAGATTTACGTTCTTGGAAGAGAAAAAAATGGCATAGATGATAGAGGCTCTGTTCATCCTTCTGGTGACCAAATCAAAATTGCGACAGAAACAAGGAGGAAACAGCAAGGAAGATCACCTGGGATCTAGATGAAGAAGCCATGCAACTAGAGAGAAATCTAAGAAATCACCCTGCAACAACAGAAGGTAGGATGCAGCGAGGACTCGAGGCTGCCTGGTTCTGAGTGGCTGAGTGGGACAGAGGCTGTAGCAGCGGCAGCAGAGTCGGCACCTGTGGGTGCCTCTGAAAGGGGCTTTGTCCCCTTTAAGTGGACATTCCCGGTGATAGACCTGCTCGCTCTGAGCACCAGCACCACTTTGGCTGCGCAGGGATCATCAGGGACTTACAGGGGGGCACTGAGTTCTTGGAATGAAGGCCAAGGCAAGTCTTGCTCTGTACATAAGTGCCAGTGGTATCCATTGTTCCTCTGTTGAGCCCTCCCCACTTCCAGTGTTTGGACTCAGCACTACCATAGCAGAGACGTCATCAAATTGGATAACAGAGGTCGCTCCTCCCAGAGGATTCTCTGAAACTCTGCCTCCCCAAACTTGCACCCCACCCAAGCCACATCCAGGTGTGTCCTCTGCAAGTCAAGTGCCCATTGCTGAGCAGCACCTAGACTCTCTCACTCTGGTGGCAGCTGACCATGGTTTCTGGTGAGGCCTCTTGAGGCGACTATAAGCACAGCATCTGTGTATTGCTTGCTGAAACTTAACAGGTGGCCCCAGAGGGGCAGAGGCTTGGACTAAATTTGGCCTGCAGCTGAATCTCTCTCAGGACTGTGCCACTGGACACCTACCACACAAAACCGCACTAATAAGACCGGGAGACTTAAGAGCTTTGCTTACTACATAGAGACTGACACAAAAAGGCAGCCAAAATGGGAAGAAAAAGAAGCAGAAACCATATGAGAGAACAAAACAGAGATACAGGAATAATGGAGTCAAGTAATCTAACAGATGCAGAGTTCAAAACACTGGTTATAAAGATGTTCAGTAAACTTAAGGGAAGTGTACATGAACTCAGTAAGAACTTTAACAAAGAGATTAAAAAAGCCATGAAAATGGAAATGGAAATTATAAAAGAGCACCAGTCAGAATGAAGAACACGTTATCCGAGAGGAAGCGTATGTTAG
>NW_006437742.1:145651-161484 GCF_000325575.1 Pteropus alecto
GCCAACAAAGCGATCGTTTAGAGTCAAAGGGCAATAAAGATCTTCCCAGACAAAAATAAGCTGAAGGAATTTATCAACACTAAGCCAGTGTTACAGGAAATGCTGGAGGGACTTCTTTAAGAAGAAAATATATGTATTAAAAACAGGAATAAAGAATGAAAATAACTACATTCCTGTCAACAAGTATCTCAAATGGAAAAGAATTAAGTGCTCCAACCAAAAGACAGGGTGGCCGAATGGATAAGGAAACAAGACTCCTACATATGCTACCTACAAGAGACACTTCAGATGAAAAGACACCCACAGCCTAAAAGGAAGGGGATGGGAAAAGATTTTGCCTTGATGGACCTAGAAGGTATTGCGCTGAATGAAATGGGTCAGAGAAAGACAAATATCGCATGATTTCATGTACATGTGGAATCTAAAGAACAAAATCAATAATAACAACAACAAAAGCAGAAATAAACTCATAAATACAGAGAATATTTAGAGGGATACTATATGGGAAGGGGTTGAGGGGATGAAAAAAAGGGCAAAGGGATTAAGAGGTACAAATTGATAGTTGCAGAATAGACATGGAGATGTAGAGTAGCATGAGGAAGATGGTTAATCATGTAATAAATATGTAAGGGAGAAGATGGGTAGTAGGTTTTGTGGGGTGATCGCTTTATGAGTTATGTTGTTCTCTGATCACTATGCTATAAAACTGAAACTGGCATATTATTGTATGCCAACTATAATTGGAAAAAACCCATTGAATTGTACAATGTAAATATAAGCAACTAATTGTGTATTATTTCAATAAAGACGAAAAAATATTTACTTTCTTGTTAACTTTCAATATACAAAACAGTATTATTAACTATAGTCATCATATTGTACATTACATCCCACTTATTTATTTTATAGTTGGGAGTTTGTACTTTTTAATCTCCCTCACATGTTTTACCCACCCCTCACTGCACTCCCTGCTTTTGGCAACCAATCTGTTCTCTTTATCATGATCTTGTTTTTGTTGTTGTTGTTGGGGGTGCTGTTGTTTTTCTTCTATTTATTCAATATAAATTCCAGGTATAAGTGAGATCATGTGGTATTAGTCTTTTTCTATCTGACTTATTCACTTAGCATAATGCCCTTGAGGTCCATCTATGTGGTCGAATGGCAAGATTTCCTTCTTTTTGTGGCTGAATAATATTTCACTGCATGTGTGTGTGTGCACATGTGTGTGCATATTTACATACACACACAACATTTTCTTTATCCATTCATCCATCGATAGAAACTTAGTTTGCTTCCATATCTTGGCTAATGTAAATAACGCTGCAATGAACATTGGTTGCATATATCTTTTCAAGTTAATATTTTTGTTTTCTTTGGATAAATACCCAGAAGTAGAATTGCTGAATCATATGGTAATTCTATTTTTAATTTTATGAGGAACTTCTATATTGTTTTCCATAGGATTAGCAGCTATTTGGTCTCATCCAAAATGTCCACACTTAGAAGATGTCCCTGGGTTCAATAGCCCATGTTTATATTTCTACTTTGGGTTTACTATATAAAAATACTATCACGTTTTATTGATTCAATAATTGTGTTGTGGTTGTATTTACAATAATAACTCTTCTTGCCTCAGTGGCCTAGCTGTTAATAGCATATGGGGTCAGGTAGGCAGGTCTGGGTTCAAATCTTTCAGAAAAGAGGAATTTATATTAACTATGGACCAAATGTCTCTATGGATGTTTTTGTACAAAACCAAATTTCAGTAAATTTCTTTTTCTTGCTTGATTGCTCTGGATAGAACTTGCAGTACTATGTTTAATAGGAATGACTAGAATATGCATCCTTGTTTTGTTCCTGATCTTAAAGAAAAACCTTTCAGCCCTTTGCCACTGAATATGATATTAGCTGAGGATTTTTCCCATATGATCTTTGTTATGTTTAGGTAGTTTCCTTCTGTTACTAATTTATCGAATGGTTTTTTTTTTAATATCTTGAAAGGGTGTTGAATTTTGTCAAATGGTTTTCCACTTCAATTGTGATGATCATGTGAGTTTTTCCTTTCATTCTATTAATGTGATATATTGCATTAATGATTTTTTGTATATTAAACCATCCCTGCATTTTAGGAATAAATCTCACTTGCTCGTGGTGAATAAGCCCTTTAATATGTGGTTGAATTTGATATACTAATATTTTGTTAAAAATTATATCAATATACAGAAGGGATATTGGTCTGTAGTTATAGTATCTTTCTCTGTCTTTGGTATCAGGGTAATTCTGGCTTTATAGAATGAGTTTGGAAGTGGTTCCCTCCTCTTCTACTTTTTGGAAGAACTTGGCCTAACATATGGTCTCTTCTGTGGAATGTTCCACATTCCCTAAAAAAGTGCATACTCTGCTATTATAGGATGGAATGACCTGTATATGTCTGTTAGGTACAATTAATACTGCTCATTTTAAAAAATTGGTTTCTTTGCTTTCTTATTGAATTATAAGAATTCTTTATACATTCTGGATACAAATCTCTGGTATATAGTTTGCAAATATTTTCTTCCTTTCTGTGGATTGTCTTTCTGTTTTATAGAAGTAAAAAAAAATAATATAGTCCAATTTATAATTTTCTTTGGTTGGTTGTGCTTTTTGGTGTCAGAATATCTAAGAAATCACTAACCTTACATAAGGTCATGAAGATTTAGTTATGTTTTCTTCTAACATTTTCATAGTTTTAGTTCTCATATTTAGGTCAATTATATACTTTGAGTTAATTTTTGTGTATGGTATGAGGAAGGAGTGCAAATTCATTCATTTGTATATAGATATCCTCTTATTCCGGCATCTTTTGTTAAAAAAGATTTTTCTTTCTTCTTTCCAATTGTCTTCACACCTTTGTTGAAAATCAACTGACCAAAAATGTATGAGTTTATTTCTGGACTCTAATCTATGCCATTGATCCCTATGTCTATCCTATGCCAGTATTACATAGTCTGGATTACTGTTGTTTTATAGTAAGTTTTGAAACCTGAAGGGAGAGTCCTCCAAATTCATTCTTTTATTATTTCAAGATAATTTTGACTATTTTCGGTTCAGTGTATTTCCATGAGTAGGATCTGCTTGTCAATTTCAGAGAAAAAGCAATCTGGGATTATGATAAGGACTGCTTTGAATCTGCAGAATGATTAGGTTTTAAGAAAGATTAATGGAGGTTAGAAACATTATGACATATTAAAAGAATGTTACCTAATAACTAGAGGGTATTATGTTGAATGAAATAAGTCAGACAGAGAAAGATAAATGCCATATGATTTCACTTATATGCAGAATCTAAGGAACAACCACACACACACACACACACACACACGCAAAAAACCAAACTAAACGAAAACAGACTCACAAATACAGAGAAAAAACTGGTGATTGCCAGAGGGGAGGGTCAGTCATTAGGGGGCTGGGCAAAAAAGGTGAAGGGATGAAGTACAAATTAGTAGTTACAAAACAATCGCAGGGATTTAGAGTATAGTATAGGGCATATAAATCAATATTATTGTAATGGTTGTGCGTATTGCTGGATGGATGCTAGAGTAATTGCGGGGAAAACTTCATGGATTGTATAAATGTCTAACTTTTTAAATTTAAGAAATAAAGAAATAAGGGAAAAAATAAAAAATAAATAAAAAAAGAATTTTACAGATTCATAAGTTCCACAGGGTAAAATTAATAAGAGCTGTAGAAATCTTAGATCCCATCTAGTCCAGCCCTCTCATTTCAGAGATAAATACTATGTATAGAGTGCTTTAAAATTTACAAAGTGTTCTTTAAATCTAAATGAAGCCTCACTATAACTTTGTGAAATATGAAAGATAATTATTCTTTCTATTTTACTGGCAAAGTAATGAAGATGCAAAAGAACAAAGTGACTTACACAGCCATATAGACAAACTCAGGACTCAAATTTTCGCCTACTGATTCTCTGTACAAGTTTTCACCCTATTATATTAATTATGCTTTTTGACTAACAAGGACACTCTCTCAAAATGTGATATCTGTAAAATGCTCATCTGATCTTTTACTACTATCCTTATTTCTTAACAATTCACTAATTATAGAATTATTTTCTTATGCTCAACATTCCCCAATTACACTTTTATGTTTCCTGAAACTTTTATTCTACTCTTCCTTTATAATATAGGCACTTCTTGTTTTGTATAATAGTATGAGACTATAAAAATGAAATGCAAGCTAAGCCATATAAAAAGACGTTAATAATCAATGGGAAAATATTATTGTTCCATGATCTTTAAAAGGTTTTCTAAGTACAATAAAATCCCTCTTTATATCAGTAATAAATGTATAGAGAAAAGTTGTATGCTGTTGATAAGATCGCCTTTACTAACACCCTTGGCTGTGTATCTAAAGTGTCTTAAATGGTGGCAGTGTCAACATCCTTATGGTTGGCTATTTCATTTATAACTCATTTACATTAGGTTTAAATTTTACTTCCAGTGTTATCACTTTTTGTTGTTTTGCTGCACTTTCATCTTTGTTGGTCAACTTCCCCTTTGATTATCCATTTTTGTTAAATTTCACATTGGTTTATCAATGAAAGATAAAGAAGCAATACAATTACTTTGCTGCCAGTGCATAAAAGGAATAACAGATTCATATATAACTGGAAGAATTTGAAAGAAGTGAAATGATTTTTCATTGATCATGATGCCCAGCTGTTATTGACATAGTGACTTATGGATGGAACAGCTAATATACTTGTAACTTAAATTTGAACCATGTTGTTGAGGACTGATGTTATTTAACTAGTGTGGTAACAAATTTGTGCATATCAGAACTGTTCAAAGCAAGGACTGCTTGTGCCTAATATTACTGACTTATAAAATTTTAATTTTTCAATGTGTCGCCATTCTAAGATAAAATAACACTATCTGAAAGAAGCAACAGTTTACTTTGAAGACATAATTTCCTTGTTTTATAAGCTCTGCAAGTATCTAAATTTAGTGTAGAATTTGCTTATTGAAATATACTTGTAGGCTGCATTAGAAACTTTAAAAGCTAGTCTCTTGCTTGAAGAGTTGAATATACTGAGTAAATTTTCCAACTGAAACATTTTCTGCAGTTGTCATTATAATTTCAGAGATTATGGTAATTTTGGTTCCATTATATAAATGTTAAAATCCACTCAATCCAGAAAAGAATATGTATGAAGAAATTTAGAAATATTTAAAAAAGAGATTTCAAATCAATGAGTAAAGAATGGAGTTTGTAATAAACAGGGTTGAGTGATCTGGATATATGTATTTGGGGGAAAAACATAAAAATAAAGTTAGTTCCTCATCTCACACAACATACAGAAAAAATCAAATGGATTAAAGATGTAAATATAAAGAACAAAATCATATACAGGTCTATTTTTATCTTAGGATAGAAAAGTCTTCATAACAATTAGAAAACTATAATCCTAATCTTTCCTACCAAATGTGCTTCTCAAAATCTTTCTTATCTCAGTATGTAGCAATATCATTCTTTTGGTTGCACAGGATAAAAATTTTAGAGTCATCCTCGATATCTCTCTTTTCCTCATATTCTATACACGAATTTTGCTGGCTTGACTTGGAAAATATACTTAGATTCTGACCATTTCTTACCACTTTCACTGCCATCACTCTAATTGAAGCCATCAAATGTCTAGTCTGTATTATTTAAATAGTGACATAACTGTTTCCATCCACATTCCTCTATGATCTATTTCCAAAACAAGAGCTGTGATATTTTAAAAATTAAAGTATAATCATTTTATTCTTTCAACTCGCTCCCCATTTCACTCAGTACTGAAAGTCCTTGCTATGATTTACAAGGCCCTAGATAATCTATCCCCCATTACCAACCTGATCTCATCTACTACCTAGTTTCACCTCATTTGCTCTGCTTAATCCACACTAGCCTTATTTATGTTCCTCAGATATGTCAAGTGCACTCTCACCTCAGTCTTTTAATGACTCACTCCCTCACTGTATGAGGTCACTTGATCAATTGTTATCAGAGAAGCTTTCCCTTACTACCCTAATTTGAAATATAACAATTCTCAGCAATTCCTATTCCCAAGCCTCGATTTACTTTTGCCATACCTTCTAACATACTATAAACTTATTTATTTTGTTTATTTGTTTATTGACTAGATGTAAACTCCATGCAGGCTGTGAACCTATTTTATTCATGCTCCTATCTCCAGTACCTAAAACAGTACCAGGCACATTATACATACTCAGTAGTTTTTTTTTTTCAATAAAAGAATGAGTACAAAATCCACCTATGTAAAAATTTTAAACTTCTACATGATGAAATACACAGTAAACATTGTTATAAGAAAAACAACTGACTGAGAGAAAATATTTGCAACACATATAATAGATAATGGGTGCATCTTTGTTATTTATAAAGTACTTCTACAAATCAGTAGGAAATACATAACCAAATCCCCTCCTAAAAAAAAATGAAGCAGAGTTTGAACAGACAATTTCCTGAGAAGATATAAACATAAGCAATCTGACTTATAATCAGGGAAATTAAAATTTAAACAATGATACACTACTTTTTACCCATTGGTTTGATGAAATTAGGAATACGGATAATACCCAATATTTGTAAAATGAAGAGAAATTAGAAAATGTTTTACACTGATCAAGATAGTATAAGGTGGTAGAGCCACTTAACAGGAAAATTTGTCAGTAATTATCGATATTTTAAAGGCATATATATGCTGGGTACCAGCAACTCTACTCAGATTTTATTCTACGGCGATATTTACTAGACGATCTTAAGATATGTATGTAAGATATGGATAAGATCTTCAGTGTACATATATTTATAATCATGAAAATACATAAACAACTTCAGTACTCATAATAAGTTACATTATTAATGGTTAACCCACACAAAAATAATATATAATAATTAAAGAGAATAAGGTACATACTTATGGACTGATAAGGGAAATAGCTAAGATTTACTAAGTTATAATAGCTAGGTCCATAGCAGATATATAGTATGATTCCATGTCTGTGAATAAAACCAATTCTGTTGCAGTGGTTTGCTTTTACTTTCTAAGGAAGAGTAATATAGATACACTGTTTAATTTCTGATTAATTTTTTTAATGTGAAAAAATATTAAATACATACATTTGGAAGATTGCAGCACCATTTCATGTATCAATAACAGGAAAAAATGCTTTCAATTATAATTGTAAAATGTACCTCAATATCAAAGATTTTAAATGTAAGTAATTGAGTCTTAAAATTGATATCTATCATATACATATGCATATATATGCATAAAAAAGCATTTTCCAGACAAGTACATGAGGAACTACTAAAAGTGGTTACCTGTAGATCTGGAGTATGTAAATGTGTGTAAATAAGACTTCTTGTTTACATCACTGATGAGAAGGGTCTTTTTACATCTCATTTCATACTGGTTGATTGATTTTTAAAATCAAGTTTATTTCTTACTAGTAATATACAAACTTAAAAAGACAAAAATTTAAGTGCCCTTATCTTTTGATCCAGCAATTTCACTAATTTCACTTTTAGGAATCTATACAGTTTAATAAATAATTGTATGTGTGTATACAGATATGTGTACACACATATTATTTGCAACAACATTGGAATATCATGCAGCCATTCAAAATAATATAACTGAAAAATAAAAAAAAAATTAAAATAATGTATGACAGAAATTTATGATAAATAGAAAAAAGAAAGATTAAAATATATAAATGATAAAGCAACATACATAAGTGTGTGTTCTATGACTCTACATAATTACAATGTGCAGAAAAACCAAAATTCTGTGTGTATGTGTATGTGTGTGTATATATATATAAAGGGATTCAAATTTACACACAACTATTAACAGTAGACTTCTATGAAAAGGGGAATGGAATAAAGAAGATATTTTATGAAGGAGATTTTTACTTTTACCCTTGATATATCTGTATTACTACTTTTAATAAAAACATGTATTCATGTATTATTAGTAAAATTTAAATTGAACACAAAAAATTAAGATTCATTTCAATAAACTTTACACTGTAAATCTGCAATTAATATGCAAAAACTTCTCTTGATTATCTCTTACAACAGGGGTCCCTAACCCCTGGGCTGCAGACCAGGTGGGTACCAGTCAGTAGCCTATTAGAAACAGGGCCACACAGTAGGAGGTGAGCTTCAGGAGAGAGAGTGAAGCTTCATCTGTATTTGCAGACACTTGTAGAGCTAGTATCACTGTCTCAGATCCACCTCAGATCATCAGGCATTAGATTCTCATAGGGCCAGTAGTTGCTGGTGCCCAAAAAGGTTGCAGACAGCTGTAAATTAACTGGGTAATCAAATTAAAGTCTGAATGATTAAACGATGTCATAAGACAAACAATTGACCGGGAGAAAATATTTGCAACATATGTAACAGACAGTGGATGCATCTCCACTAGTTATAAGGTACTTCTACAGATCAGTAATATTTATTACCTTTTTACATGGAATCAATAAGTTATTAAATATTTGTTAAGTCTGATTCTAAAACAAATTCTAAATCTGATTGCTTGAGAAATACCATGAAAGTTTTCTCATTGACTAGGGGCATAGAGAGATATGTATAACTGTTTTTAGAGAACTACCTCAGATATGCAGTTACAAATACTACTACACTTTCATTAATTGCATGAGTTACTTTGTTTATAAGTCTCTTCAAATTAGTTAATAACAATAATTGGACACAGACCAACAACTGCATCGCTAAAAGGAAAAAGAAAACCAAAACCAGATAGAACAGGCCTCTGGTTTACTGAAACATACACAGAGATTAAGATAGAGGGAAAAGAAAGAAATCAGAAAGATTCCCCCCGCCGCCCGCCCCAACTATTTGGACTGGCTGCAAACCTTAAAACTTATCAATATAAGAAAAAAAAGAAGGAATACATTTCTTACCTAGAATATACCATGTCATTCTATAGTTTGTTTAATGAAAAATTAGGAATGAGCATAGTATTAAATAAAAATCTCATCTGCTTAGGCATAGGCCTAGAGTATGATTACCTTTGGGCCAGGAAGACCTGGAAGACCAATGCCCGAAACTCCAGGATCACCTTTTTCTCCTTTCTGTCCAGGTAGTCCTGGGGAGCCAGGTTGGCCAGGAACTCCAGGAGTACCAGGAGACCCCTTTACACCCTGAGGGCCTGTTGAAAACATGTGACATGCAATATTTTACAAAATATGTTTTATTCATGGCATATCTATGATGTATATGACCGAGCAAAAAAAAAATTTAAAGAATTCTGCAAATTCTGAGTTATATAATAATGAGCTTTACAACCAGGCCTACTTTTAAAAGAAGTTTAAGTGAAAGGGCTACAACTAGAGAAAATATACAAGTTTAAGTTTATGAATTCTTACTTTTAAGGTTTCTAAAGCCCTGTCCCTTAATTCCCACTTCAAATGTTTGTGTAATGAGAGAGCTTCAGCCATTAATTACCTTAGATATTGTCTCAGTTTGATTCTATCAATATCAATTTCTTTTCTGGCAACAAAGATAGTGAACCATCTTTCAATAACGGAACTAAATATTTTAGAGATTTTCATCACTCACCTGGAAAACCCATATCACCTATGTTTCCTTTAAGTCCAGGAGGTCCTGTAAGTCCTGGATTTCCAGGGAGACCAGGGTTACCTTTGGGACCTAGCAAAGTCAAATTGGTAAAATTAAGACAAGTCAGCAATATTGAAGTTGCCTGGTTTCCTGCAATGGGTCATAATTAAAATTCAAGCATAGGATTGGATGGAGCAAATCTTAATACATGCTTAAGTTCCACTGATCTAATTCAGCATAAAATAAGAAAGAGGTACCAAAGAAATCTCCTTAGGAACATATTACAATATAAATCACAATAACAGAGGTCTCCTAATACAAACTTATTTACTTATTTTTAAAATGCAAAAATTTTAGCAGAACATCTTGTTTCTTGCCCTAAAATAATTCCAAACACCTGAAATCCTATTTGTTGTATAACTACCCTTACTATATTTATCACGGGTAAATTTAATATAATGAGTCTATTTTTAAAAGATTCAGAAGTGGCTTTTTCATGTAGATCCTGAGTATGTGAGAGCAAGAAGAGGAAAGTGGTAACCTGTCATGATATACTCCTAGTACTTTAGGCCACAGATAGACAAGGGTTAATGGAGAGGTACTGGACTGTCAACCCCAACAGTCATGGTTGCTCTGTTTACACATTCTTCCTAGAGCTTAGGTGCTTGAGCTCTATGGTGTCACTGAGGTATTTTCGAAGGCCCACGATGTTATCTTAGACATTTTTTTCTTTTATTTTTTTACTTTCACACTTACTTCCAACTTGGGGAAGAGAATGCAGAAGATGTGAAAGGTAAAAAGAGAGATAATTTCTTTTTCTAACTATATCAAGGCAATGTGGTGCAGAGTGTAGAGCAGAATAACTGACCTAGAGGGCTCTTTCGAAGATGGGGACCAGCTCCTCCTTATTTCTTAGGGGCCCAACTAAAAGAAAATGGCTTAAGAAGCAGCAAGAGTTTTATTAGAGATAAGAAAAAAAAATCATGTTGACTGTAATGGCTGATGGATGCTATAACAGACTATAAAGATAGTTTGTGAAATTTTCATCCCTTGAAACTTAAAAAATATGAATCATTTTTTTCATTCAGCATTTATTTTTAAATGTATATGTTTTACATGGTTTAATGATTGACCTGTCAGAAGGCAATGGAACTGGAAAAGGTAAATTCTTAAGACTCCTACCAGATAATTGTCTTATTTACATACATTGCAATTTATGTAAAAAAAAAAAAAACACAGAGCATCTTACTTAGATTACTTCTTATTCTGTGTACACCTTGCTACCACAAAGAGAAAAGAACTGAGTAAAGCAAAACATCCTACAAATCTTATCTGTTGATACTTGGGCCAAATGGCCACAGTTTTGCTAAAGGAGAACTGTATATCTCAGAAGAAACCCGAGCATATTGCCATGACCAGATCCAAAATATCATCACACATAATAATACATAATTATTTTTCTAGGGTTCAGGATTAGCCATCCAATTACTACAGGTGGTCTAACATACTTACCTGGTGGTCCTGGTAATCCAGGTTGTCCACTCAGTCCAGGTTGCCCTGGGTCTCCAGGCAAACCCTGATAACCTTTTGGCCCTGAAACTCCAGGAATACCTTCCAAGGATGAATATAAGAAAGACAAGTTAAGATAATATCAAAATCCATTAAATGAATTTGGCGAAGCAAGCTAACCAAATTCTGAAATGTGAGTGAAATACAAGTACCAGTCATAATCTGGCATAGTATGAACCAATAACACTGGATTCATACTAAAATCCTCCACTTTTTATTTAGCTACCATTAAGAAATTCAGAGTGTTCAATAATTAAGTCACTTTCCTCTTTGGGCCTCAGTTTTTTACACTATAAAATTAAGGATTTTGGGCATATTATCTCTAGGCGATATCTTATATTCTAAAACTAGATTTAATAACCCTATATTAGAGGCAAATATAGTTTACTGACTCTTTTACAGAAGGCATAGTTGAAAGAGAAGTCTTGCAAAGAGTAATTTAAAAAAGGTATCTCATTTTAGCAGTAATAAAAAATTAGGGAGCCCTGCATCTTTCGTGAAGATATATAAAACTACAGTAATGTCTTAAACACTTTTTTGAAGGAAAAAAGCCCACTAAGTCCTGCTCATAGGGAAATATATAACATCTATGTACATACATACCCACACACACATTCACATGCACATACGAACTGAAAATATTAACGGTTACAACGCAAAAAGAGCCACAAATTTTACTATAAACTGCAAAGAAACAAAGGTAGTTTTAAAGTTGCATGTTGCTTAAAAGGCTATTCTATATAGATTGGATTGTGGTTTTTTTTTTGTTTTTCTTTTTAAAATTTTATAGTACAATGGTTAGGCATTTATATAATTTGTAAAGTGATCCTTCCGATGACTCCAATATTTTATTCATTTGTGTTTATTCATATTTTCTGATGCTTTACTACGAATGTGTTATACTTTTATAGAAAGAAAAAAGAAATTTATATTTAAAAATAAATGTTTTATATACATTATTTTCTTCTAATAAAATAACTATAAAAACAAAGTTGTTCCCTAGAACTACTTTCAGCAAATTCCCCCAGGGCTGAGCTTTGTGGTTCATAGTCCAGTAATTGTTTATTCTGCCAAGGTAGAATAACGATGAACTGTATTTAAAAGCCAAGTATAATACAAACATCAAAACACTTCAGGGTAACAATATTTCGCTCATCCCAATCTGGTTTCAGGAAAAACAATAAAGAACCAGTAAATTTCCCAAGCCCTTTCTGGCTATTTATCTTTTTCTCTCAACTATCTCCTATACTACTTTCTGGAAGGCCTAAAAGTGACTAAAAGTGACTGCTTAAGTGTATTTTAAAACCTCATAGTTTGTGATAGATAAACTACAAAGAAGATATTAAAACAAAAGTTGATCAGTGAAACAGTAAAAGTCAAGTGAAAATTAATTTTCATTACCAAAATTTGATACATCTAAGCACCTTTTGTTGGTGAATCCAGGACTACAAGTCGCTTTTCATGATGCTAAAAATTAAACTTCAAATATACCTGGAAATGTATTCATTTAATAAATATGTTCACTCACCTGGTAAACCAGGGTCCCCTTTCTCGCCTTTTGAGCCCAGCAGATCTGGATCCATTGGACCAGGAGGGCCTGGAAGGCCAGGTTCTCCTTTACCACCTTTTTCCCCTGTAGGACCAGGAGGTCCTGGCTGACCCTGCAAACCATCATCACCTAAAATCAACAAACATGGGGAAGCCACAACAGATCAGATTTATCCATAGATTATCCAGGATTAATGCATATAAATATTATTCATATGTTCCATACTTGGGTAGACCACTGACCACTCAAAACACTTATGTACCTTGGTTATTGTGTATGACTAACTTGAGCTCCCACATATTTTACACTCAATAACGATCTCTCTTTCTTTTGGGATTCTTTGACAATTAAAAAAGACTGTTAAAAATAATAATTTTTTTTGTATCATTGTTTTTGTTTATTGCCTTTTATTTTCCAAAAGAGATTTTAAAGTTGAGTAGATCTCTCTGAATTTCCAATTTAAAACATATTCTTTAGCAGATGTTTTAATCTGCTGTGTTTAGTTTACAGAAATAAAATAATCAAAATTTAATCTGTATATTTTGTTATTTTGAACTAAGTATTTATCATGTCTCATGGTATCCAAAGTAAGCAAACCACCAAATGAGAATAGGACCTATTTAAATGCCATATCACATAGAAACAAAATACAAATAATCACTACTCATTTGAAACCAATCAAATAATAATATTCTGTACTGAAGTAAAACAATGTTTAATTTTCCCTTACATGTATCTGCCAGCAAATTCTGAATATTACCTTTGAGACCAGGAACACCACTCCTGCCAGGAATTCCCAAGGGTCCTGGTGGACCTGGAGGTCCCATCATACCCATTTCACCTTTGGCACCTTTGAAGAATATCAACAGTGACTTTTACCTTTCCTTTACTTTCCTTGGAAAGATAAAATAGAATTTTTAAGGCGTCAACTGGAAAACTATTGAGGGTAAGAGGGAAAACACTAAGTTTTACCCCTTTTTAACTGCCCCAAACTTAGTGACCACTATTGCCAATATCCATGAATAAAAAGACTCACTGTGGTAGCTAATCTTCAAAAATAGCCCTCTAATGAATCACATGTCCAAGTATACAAATCCCTGTATACTGTATATCCTTCTCTCCTTGAATTTGGGCTCTGTGACTTGCCCTTGACTAAGTGACACTGTATGACTCTCAAGGCTAGATCATAAGAAGTCTTACAGCTTCTACCTGGGGCTTTCGGAACACTCACTTCTGTTTTAGGGAGTTTTTGTTTTTGGAAACCAGATGCCCTGAAGGTAGAGTAACTGCCTGGACACTATCAAAATGTGAGGAACCCAAGCCATGTGAAGAGGCAAAATGGATAATGAGATGCCATGTGAAGAGGCCAAGGAACACTCAGGTGTCAAAGAAGTGCCATCTTGGAAATAGATCTTTCCTCCCAACCACTCCAGTAGTTGCCATGTGGATCAGAGATAAATGATCCCATTAAGCCATCCCTTAATTCTTGACCCACAAAATCTTTAGCAAAATAAAAAGGTTGATTTAAACCATTAAATTTGCAGTCATTTGTTATACAGCATTATATAACTGGAATTCTCACAAAGTGAAAGACAAAGAGCAAAGTCACTTTCCTGCAATCAATAGCATTTAATATTCTTCCTTAAGGGATAGTGTCAATCCAGAAAAGTACAACAAGAGAATAATATCCCAGAGTCATATTAGTTTTAATTTCCTGAATCTAAAATCAGAGAAAAGCTTAAACACATTACCTGGAAAGCCAGAGGCACCTGCTTTTCCTGGAAGCCCTGGTGATCCTGGGGGTCCCATAGGACCAGGTGCTCCAGGGATCCCTGGACTGCCTCTTTCACCAGGGGGTCCTGGAACATCAAACCCAGGAGGCCCTGGATCTCCCTTCTCTCCTGGTGTTCCATGCAATCCTAGTTAATACAAGGCCAATGTTAACAAGTAGTGGAACAGTTTTAAGAGATGTTATCTGGTTATTTTACTAGCAAAAAAATTGATAGAATCTGGTATATAACAAACCTAAGAGTGAGTTAGAGATATTTTTGGCATCATGCACATAAAATGACTTAACAATAAAACTTTAGGGTTTCCAAATATATTTCTCTAAGAAAGAACTTCTCAGATTATTTCTGGTGACAGATCAATCTTGTCTTAATTCCTGGACTAATTTTTAAAATAAAATACAATAACGATTATTAAAAATAAAATGAAAAACCTAGGACAGACAACATATAAACCTACTTTTTGGTTATTATGCTCAACAAATAGAATTATACTGTCAAACTGCTATAAAAATTTCTAAAAGCTTATTCTCAATTTATTCTAATTCTATTGCAGATTGGTTAACAGCCTGCGATTCAATGCTAGTCCTTGGATTTGCATTGCTCTAAAATATTATAAATTATTAGGATATACTTCTATAATCCACAAAAAATGATTAATTATTGAGTAATTAATGGATCTTTTTGAGTTTATTTTGGCTCTGTACATGTTGTTTTAATAATTATTATGTTTTTGTTGTTAACTTTTGTTTCTCAGTATTCCGACTAGGATTTTACAGGAAAAAAAAATATGACGTTGCAAAAATATTTAATTTTAGTAAGTTTCTGGAAGACTGAACTACTCACCAAAAACAAAGTGGTAAGTAAAGGAATATGTTTAGGGAAAAAATTAACCTACAAATATGGTGCAAGTTCCTACTCCAATACCTAATAGACATATGATTTAATGAGTCACTTAATATTGTTGTTCTTTATCTGATAAATGGGGATCTGGCATAACTGACTGGAAGCTGGGACCATTCCAAGTTTCCCTTCAACAATAAGATCTAATTATACCACTGAAGATTCATAGGCAATTACTTTTATAAGAGAGTAAGATCCTGGAATTTTAAGATCTGATTGATGTCACATATCCAGCATATCCTTAAACTGATAAAATGAACTTTGAAGATTAGATAATTCCATTTAGTTGGTACAATGGTGACAGTTCCAATGTCACCATTTTATAGTAAAATACTATAAAAAGGTAGAGAGATTTTATATTATTGTATTTA
>NW_006437742.1:161504-164318 GCF_000325575.1 Pteropus alecto
ATTTTATATTTTGTATTTATGAAGTATGTGATACCTAATAATGAACGTTATTACAGCTCCATACAGATCATTGTCTGTTGTTATATTATAGCCCAAGTAGTTTTTTTAATAGCTGAGTTTTCAAGATATTTGTTCTTCAAAATATGTTCCAAGAGAAGAGACCTACAAAATAATGATAAGAACTCAAAGACTTAAATCTGGAGAAATCTCGTTTGTTTGTTTGTTTAAAGCTTTTAGATAGGGTTTTTGGGAAAGACCTATAGTATCTGGTAGACCTGAATTTCAAGAGGCAGGGTATTAAAGTTCAGCAGCAAGATGAGCCTCTAAAGCAGAAGCAAGTTGCAAAAGATTCATTGAGTTAGGAATCAAAACTAAGCATGTAAAGATTAGAACAAAAATGTCTAGAAATAGAACTTATTAGATATTGATTCACTACTATCACATATTAATTAGTAATGAATAACAAAACTTATATTAGGTATTAGTTCAGATATTCATATAGCATATTCTATAAATGAAATGTACTTGCCAACAGAGACACAGTAACATATTTACATTCATAAAAAGCAATACTCTTTGAAGATGATCAACTTTACACTTTTGCTTATCTCTTGCTTATATTGCTCTGAATAATACCCTTGGAGTTTAAAAGTAAATTTTATTTTATACCATAACAGGTTAGGTACAGAAACTAAATAATGAGTATTAGATGACTATGATTAAACAACCTACATATACTAGGCAAGATTTCTTTCTTCATTGCTATCATTAGTAGCAGGAACGGATATTATTCTGTACTTTTCACAGCATAGACCTTTTCTATTAATACTGTCAGGAATAGGTATCCTGGTAAGATCAAGATGAAGAAAGACAATTAAATACAAAAGTTCTGAATCTCCTTATACAGTAACAGGAATTCTATGGCTATATCTATAGAGGCTAAGTGTATTAGGGGTACATAGGTGTTCTAAATTTATTGGCAGCCAAATGGAACCAGTTAATGGAGAAAAAGGGAAAATTTCAAAAACATGTACTGTCTGTGAGAAGTTTACATACACACACATGTGTATGTGCAAGTGTGCATGTATATATACACAAATTTTCAAGGGGTTTTATAGCCAAAAAATGTTTTAAAACTATAATATACTCTCTATCTATGAAAATGATGTAATTAACTCTTTGTTTCTTTGTTTCACATTAGTCGTGATGAACTTGGGCCAATTCAACCACACATTTTTTCTTGAGTCTGGGCAAGCATTAAAACAAATTTGGCTCAGGTTAGGTTAGATCTGTGGACATGGAATTAAGTATATTTAACTGAACTCTAGAAAGGTTCACTAAAATCAGTAATCTTCTAGTTAATAATCAGATCAAATAACAAGAACCAACAACTTCCATTTCTGCCTAGGTTACTAGGGCATGGGATGAAAAAGCATTTTGCTTTATGTTCCTTGTCATTTATTTCTTTAATTTCTCTACTGTCAAATGAGGAACTGATACTCCACAGGTCTTTAATTTATGAATACGCATTAAGCTGCATACCTGCCTTGGAAAAGAGAATGACAAATAGTAAAGATTAGGTAAATAATAGCAGAAAATAAGGCAAAAGAAAAGACTGAAAAGCATAATGTGAATATTTCATACTGGAGAGATGACAATATAAAATATTTTGCATTAAGTTTTCTATAACAAAATGAAACACAGAAAGTATATAAAATAAGCTTCTTATTTAAAGAAAAAAACATTGGTAGTTACAATTTTAGCCATGCAGTATAAGCCAGGTGTATCAAGATATTATTAACAGCCTTGCTGATCACCATGCTATTGAGATGGATGAACAGAAATTATGATATGTTTGAAATGGGCTAAGATACTATTCTGCTTTGGAGATATAAATAAAATTTACCTTAAAACTGAATATACATGTCAGAAACATGGTGGAGTGAGAGACATCCCCTGATGTCTCTCCTTGAAACATGTAAAACTGAAAAACAAACAAACAAACAAAACAAAACAAAACAAAACCCAAACTTCACACCAGCATGTCTGAGTGTGGGATCTGTGCATAAGAGCTACCACAGGTCAGAACCCCAGGTGTCAGATGGGGGACTGGCAGAAACAAAGAGGCTGCCTCTCCCAGCCTGAGCTCCCTGTGGGAGGAGCGGGGAGAGGGGAGGGTGTGGCAAGTTCCCTAAACAGCCCTGCCTGGGGAAACTGTGAGCTCCACATGGCCGGCGGCAGTGCACAGTTATCAGGGCAGAAAGCAGAGAAGCTGGGATGGCAGAGAAGCAGGGATGGCAGAGAAACAACAGTTGATTTTTATCAGCCATGGTTGCAAAACCCAGGCTGAGCCGCAGCCCCCATGCCACAACTCAGAGGTCCCCTTATCCCATATCTTCCAAGACTGAACACCGCGGAGCTCCAGGGGAGTCTGAGCAAATGCTACCGAAACTGTTGCTAACACTGACAGGGACTAAAACTGAGGGCAGCAAGCACGTTAAACAACTATAAGGAAAAAAAAAGGCATTATTAAGGCTTTATTTTATAAAGCAGAGATCCAAGAGGCTTAGATGCCACCTACTGGAAACCAAAATAAAGATGCTTTCATTGCAACAAGCTACAGAGACCTTTATATAATAAATATTGTTTCTAGAAAAAGAGCAGAATACATTTCCAATAATGTCCAGTCATCATGTCCATTAAACAACACGAACAACCAAGGTGACAAGGCAGCTCAGAAAGAAAGAGAAAAATCTCCAGAAAATAAGTTTACAGACATAGAAATATGCGACTTAAATGACAGAGAATTCAGGA
>NW_006437742.1:164476-224592 GCF_000325575.1 Pteropus alecto
ACAAGGAAAGAAAAATCCAAGAACTAGCTGATACCATCAAGATAGAAAACTTAAGAATAATGGGCATTATCAAAGCCAAGAAAAAGGAGCAGAGACTAGAAAGCATTTTCAGACTAACAGTGGACGAGAATTTCTGAAATCTAAGGAATGAGCTGGAGCTTGGAATTCAAGAAATCAACAAAACTTCCAATTATCTCAACCCAAAAAGGCCTTCTCCAAGATACATTGTATTAAAATGATCAAAAATCAACAACAAAGAAAGAATTCTCAGGGCAGCCAGGGAAAAGAAAACAGTAACTTATAAAGAAAACCCCATTAGAATATTGTCGGTCTTCTCAGCACGAACCTTACAAGCCAGAAAGGAGTGGAATCCAATATTTAAACTATTAAGTGAAAAGAACTAACAACCTAGAATAATGAATCCAGCTAAGCTCTCCTTTAGATATAGAGAAATAAAGACACACAAAAATTGAGGGAATTCTCCACTACGAGGCTTGCATTACAGGAAATACTGAAAGGGGTCAGTTCATCTAAAACACAATGACAAAAAATACATAATTAGGAGTAAGGTGACTAGCAGGCAGATAGAAGCAGAGAAGTGTAACCCTTACTAAGAACAGGGCATTATAAGCTTAGACAATAAGAAGAGATTTGCTATAGCAAGATAGTAATGAACGTTCAGCATACATAGGGACAAATTGAGACAACAATGACTGACTGAAAAAGGGAGGATTCAAAGATCCAAATTTGCAAAGGGAATGGAGATAAGTCACGTGCATAAGAAAATGGATGACTGGATATAGATAACTATCCTTTACATACTTGTAATAGTAATTACTCACCCAAGATTCAGAACTGAAGTATAGAATATAAAAAAAGGACTAGAGAGAAAACCCACAAAACCTAGCCAAAATAAAGATAAAATGGCCATAATAAGACCTCATATTTCAATAATCACCCTAAATGTATATGGACTGAACTCACCAATAAAAGACATAGAGTTGCAGAAAGGATCAAAAAACAAAGCCCAATCATATGCTGCCACCAGGAGACACATCTCAGCTACAGAGGCAAATATAGACTCAAAGTGAAAGGATGGAAAGTGATATTTTTAGCAAATGGCATTCAGAGAAAAGCAGGAGTAGCGGTACTAATATCAGATGAAACAGACTTCAAAACAAAAAAAAATGTTAAGAAGATACAGAGGGACACTTCATAATGATAAAGGGAATAATGCCCCAAGAAGACATAACACTTATTAACATCTATGCTACCAATCAGGGAGCCCAGAAATATGTAAAGCAATTACTAACAGAACTAAAGGGAGAAACATACCAAAACACTATCATAGTAGGAGACCTAAATACTCCACTGTCGGATACGGACAGATCATCCAAACAGAAAATCAATAAGGAGATAACATCCTTAAATGACACACTATACAAATGGACACAATTGACATTCGCAGAGCCATTCATCCCAAAACACCTTCTTATACATTCTTCTCTCGTGCACATGGAACATTCTCAAGTACTGACCACATACTGGGACACAGAAATAGCCTCAAGAAATATAAAGAGGGTGAAAATCATAACAACAATATTCTCTGATCATAATGCTTTGAAGCTGGAGATCAACTGTGAAAAGAAAGTGGAAGAAACACAAATATATGGAGATTAAACAACATACAACTGAAGAATAACTGGGTCAGAGAAGAAATAAAAAGTGAGATCAAGAAATACATAGTAATGAATGATAATGATAGCACAACATATCAAAACTTTTGGGACACAGCCAAAGCGATCATCAGAGGAAAGTTTATATCATTACAGGCCTATCTCAAAAAATGAGAATGAGCCCAAACAAACAACCTAATGCTTCATCTTAAAAACTAGAAAAGGAAGAACAAATGAAGCCTAAAGTCAGCAGAATAAAAGAAATAATCAAAATTAGAGCAGAAATAAATGAAACTGAAAACAAATAAACAAACAATAGAAAAAATAAATGCAGCAAAGAGCTGCTTCTTTCAGATGGTTAATACGATTGACAAAACCCTGGCTAGCCTCATTAAAGAGAAAAGAGAAAGAACACAAGTAAACAAAATCAAGGATGAAAGAGGGGAAATTACGACAGACAGCACACAAATACAAAGGATCATAGAAGAATACTATGAAAAAGTATATAATACCAACTTTAATAACCTAGAAGAAATGGACCAGTGCTTAGAAATATATAACCTTCCTAGACTAAATTAAAAAGAACTAGAAAATCTAAATAGACTGACCAGCATTATGGAAATTGAAACAATCATCAAAAAACTATCAAAAAGAAAAGTCCAGAACTAGATTACTTCACCAGTGAACTCTACCAAACATTCAAAGAAATTTTGATATCTATTATCTTCAAACACTTCCAAGAAATCGAAGAGGTGGCAATACTTCCAAACTCATTTTATAAGGCTAATATTGCTCTGATACCATAAACTTGGTAAAGATAACACAAATAAAGAAAACTACAGAACAATATCTCTCATGAACACAAATGCAAAAATCCTAAATAGAATACTAGCGAACTGAATACAGCAACATATTAAAAAGATTATGCACCATGATCAAGTGGGCTTCATCCCAGGGGCACAAGGATGGTTCAACATACGCAAATCGATTAAAGTGAAACATCACATAAAAAAATTAAAAAATGAGAATCAGATGATCATATCAATAGATGCAGAAAAAGCCTTCGACAAGATACAGCATCCATTTATGATCAAAACACTTAACAAAATCAGTATAGAAGCAAAGTACCTTAACTTAATAAAGACCATATATAACAAAGCCTCAGCCAACATTATAATGAATGGTGAAAAAGCAAAAACTTTCCTTGTAAGATCAGATACAAGGCAACGCTGTCCACTATCGCCACTCTTATTCAATATAACGTTGGAGGTCCTAATGAGTGCAATCAGTCAAGAGAAAGATATAAAAGACATCCGAATAGGAAACGAAGAAGTCAAACTGTCACTATTTGCAGGTGACGTGATTTGCTCTATAGAAAACCCTAAAGACTCCACAAGAACACTACTGGAAATAATAAACAAATACAGTAAAGTTTCTGATACAAAATCAATGTTCAAAATTCCACAGCGTTCACATACTCTAATAATGAAGTTTCAGAAAAAGAAGTAAAATAAAATGATTCCTTTTGCAATTACAGCAGAAAGAGTAATATATCTAAGAATAAATTTAATGAAACATGTGAAAGACCTGTATAATGAAAACTATAAGACCCTACGAAGGGTCTTATACAAAGAAATGGAAAGATATTCCATGTTCTTGAATTGGAAGAATCAACGTAGTTAAAATAACCATATTATCTAAAAAATTATACAGATTTAATGCAATCCCCATCAAAATCTCAAAGACATTTTTTTAAAGAAATAGAACAAAAAATCATCAGATTTGTATGGAAGCACAAAAGACCTCAATTTGCCAAAGCCACCAAATCCTTCTTGAGGAAAAAAAAAAAAACAAAAACAAAAATGAGGCTAGAGGCATCGCTCTTCCCGACTTCAAATTATACTACAAAGTGACAGTGTACAAAACGGCATGGTATTGGCAGAAAAACAGACACATGGACCAATTAAACAGAATAGTGAGTCCAAAAGTAAACCCATTTATATGGGCAAATAATTTTCAATAAAATACTAAAAATATACAGTGGAGAAAGAAAAGCCTCTTCAATAAATGGTGCTGGGAAAACTGGAAAGCCATCTGCAAAAGAATGAAACTAGACTGTTGTCTATTACCACACACAAAAAGTAACTCAAAATGGATTAAGGACCTGAATATAAGACCTGAAACAATAAAATGCATAGAAAAAAACATAGGAACTAAACTTAAGGACCTTGGAGTTAAAGAAGATTTTATGAATTTGACCTCAAAGTCAAGAGAAGTAAAAGCTAAAATAAATGAATGGGACTACATCAAACTAAAAAGCTTCTGCTCAGCAAAAGAAATCGTCAACAAGGTAAAGAGAGAACCATCCAAATGAGAAAATATATTTGCAAGCGACGCCTCTGATAAGGGCCTAATATCCAAAATATACAAAGAATTCATAGAATGATGCTCAACATCACTAACTATTAGGGAAATGCAAATCAAAACCACAATGAGATACCATCTCACACTTGTTAGAATAGCTATAATCAACAGGACAAATTATAACACATGTTGGAGAGGATATGGAGAAAAAGGAATGCTCATACACTGCTGGTGGAATTGCAAATTGGTGCAGCCACTATAGGAAACAGTATGGAGGCTCCTCAAAAAACTAAGAATTGATCTACCATATGATCCAGCAATCCTTCTACTGGGTGTTTACCCCAAAATCTTGAAAATCTATATCTGAAAAGATATTTGCACATCGATGTTCACAGCAGCATTATTCACGGCGGCCAGGATGTGGAAGAACTGAAGTGTCCTATGATAGATGATTGGACAAAGAAGCTCTGGTCCATATATACAATGGACTATTACTCAGCCATAAGAAGAGATGAAATACTGCCATTTGAGACAACATGGATGGACCTTGAGATAATCAGGCTAAGTGAAATAACCCAGTCAGAAAAAGGTTGAAAGTCACATGATATCACTTACATGTGGGATATAAACCTAAGCAAGAAATGAACAGGACAAACAAACAGAGACTCATGGATATTGACAATAGACTAATGGTTACCAGAGGGGAGCGGAGAGGGGACAGGAGTAGTTAGATGGGTTAATGGGGGTCAAATATATTGTGACAGAAATAAATCTAACTATGGTAGGTGAACAGAAATTCTAAATATATATATGCCGTACTGTTAAAGTATACAGCTGAAACTTATTGGATTTTGTTATCCAGTGGCACCATAAAAAATTAATTAATTAATTAAAAAATGTAAATATACATGGTTAATATCAAATATAAAATATTACCTATCCTGTGGTAAAAATACTGTGATTTGAGAACATTTCTATATTAACAGGATTGCATTTGATATATTTTCATGCCAGTTTATGCTAACATTATTTCTTTGTTGAACCATGTTAGTTAAGATCCTGAATTCTGTGGGAAAGTATATATTCATAGAAGGAAGATTAAATTCAGCACCATAACTTTTCCTCCACCTATCTTATCTAGACTTTATAAATCAATATACCTATATATCCATCAGATAAATAGGGATGATGTTAGATGAATGAAACATTGTAGAGTATTAGCTAAATTTGGAAAAAGTATAAAGCACAAATAAATGTGCTTTTATTTTGTTCAGATTGGTATTAATATTGGTCTCTTCCAAACCTCATCCAATTATGAGAAATAAAAGAAATGACAAAACATAACAGAAATCATAAATTCATTTCAACCATCTTCGTGGAACAGCAGGCAAAGACTATAATGGACAAATCTAAAATTTAATTGCTTTTTTCTGAAGTTCCTGCTGCTATGCTAGTTAAAATGCTTCTGATCATAAGTGTTGAAGCAGCATTTTTTCAACAGCCTACTTCAAAGTAACACTATGAATTTTCTTATTTTTAAACCAGTAGTGACATGATTTAATATCAGAAAATATATTTCCATTGTTCGAAGTCAATATATGTACATCTGAACTGTGTGTTTAAGTCATCTGATATGTTCAAGTGAATTAAGGATTGATTAAATGTTCTATATTTGTTTTAATTTTGTGAATTATTAAAGTGCTTTAGAATGACATGATGTTGGCCCAATAGTGGCCCTGACTGTGCATGCCTAGGTTAAGAAAAAAAGAAGTCAAATCATCAGATGACTCAGGATCCACAAACTCGAGTAAACAAACTCACACAAACCATTTGATTCTCTATTAGGTTACAAGCTGACAAAAGCTTTTTGCATATCCATATAAAAATTTTAGAGTGCTTATGAGTTGTAAAGTAATTCCTGATCTAGGGGCAAAAGAGGAGAAAATTCAACTCATTTTATAAAGAAAAGAAATGAGAATGCCTAAAAAATATTTTTATCAGAATGTTAACTTTAGCTCTCATGTGCTAAGAAATATTAAAGTGGTACCACAGTCTGTTAATGTTAAAATGATTCTCAGGTCTGAAGTAATCAGCACTAGAAGTTCTTAGGTCTATGATCCCAAGACTATGACTAGCTCAATGATTACATGCCGTGGCAACATAACGAGATTATGGAATTGCATTATTGTTAATAGCTCTATTTTAAATGAACAAGGATGGGAATATCGGGGATCAAAATAGAACTCTAATACTGTGATATGTACTTTTTTACTTGTACAAAATTACACAAATAGACATGTTACCTCAAATTTATTTTCTGGAAGACTGTTACATAGGTTACACTTTATTGAGGAGCTAACCAACCTCTATATAATGAATGCTACAAATATATATTTACTCCAATCTTACCAGGTTGGCCTATTGGTCCAGGAATCCCTGGTGGCCCTGGTGGTCCCTGAACACCTATTCCTGGAGGCCCAGGAGGTCCCACTGGCCCAGGTTGTCCATTTGGCCCAACATCACCTTTAAGAAATAAATACAGTTTAGATATTAAAAATAGCTAAGTCCCTAGTCATTAGGAACCACAATATCCATGTGAAAAGGCACATCATATTAAGCAAGGGTCTTAGAAAGCTATCCATTCATTGAGCAAGAAAATTACACACAAGTACCCAGAGCAAATGATAGGGAATCCATTAAGTTATAGACTTATAACTTACATTATGCTAAGCACTCAACTTCAGTACTTAAAATCAACCTCACAAAATAATACAAAAGATTACAAATCACACATTTTTAAAAATTGTAATTCATTTTGGGTAGGTATTATTTATAAGTTTAAAATATAAATTACCTTTTTTAAGGTAGATAATCTTTAACATTTCCCTATTTACTAATTTGGGCCTATGGCCTATAAACATGCTCGAGCCTCCCCCATTATCAGTAAAACATCTCTTTTAATTTAGAAACTTCATTGTTCCTCTCTCTATCTTCCATCTGTCCCTCCTACTTTTTAAAATTTTACATATACTATAATTTACTCTTTTCATGTGCATTTTGATGAGTTTTGACAAATGTATACAGTTATATATTCACCACCAAAATCAACACATAGAAGACAGAAATAGTTCCACTAACCCAAGAGGTTACCTGTGCCTGATTCTAGTCAACTCCCCACACCCCAATTCCCTAGCAACTGCTGATATATTTTATGTCTTATAGTTTTTCCTTTTCCAGAATGTCATATAAATGCAATCATACATTACGTAGCCGTTTGAGTATGTTTTCTTTTGCTTAACATAATTCATTGAGATTCATCCATGTTGTTGTATGTATTAGCAGTTTATTACTTATTATTGCTTGATAGTATTTCATTATGTGGATATACCATTATTTGTTCAACTGTTCACCAGCTGAAGGACATCTGAGCTGTTTCCAATTCTTGGTGATTATGAATAAAGTTGCTGTGAACTTCGATCTACATGTTTTGTGTGTGTGCGTGAAGATCCATTTTTCTTGGATAGATATCTAGGAGCGTGATTGTTAGATCATGTGGTAAGTGTATGCTTAATTCTGTAAGAAATTGTCAAACTGTTTCTTAAGTGGCTGTGTCATCTTGCATTCCAACTAGAAGTGTATGAGAGTTCTAGTTTCTCTGTATCCTTGGCAGAACTCGGTATTGTTAGTTTTCTTTCTTTTTTGAAATCTGTTCTGGATAGGCAGTAGTATATCATTGTACTTTTAACTCACATTTACTGTATGACAAATTATATTGAGAATCGATTGTTACTTATGCTTAGTAGCCATTCAGATATCTTCTTTGGTGAAGTATCTGTTTAAATCTATACCTATATTTCCAATTGTATTCTTTAAATTTGGTTGTTTCTTTATTGTTGACATTTGAGAGTTCTTTGTATTTTCTTGTTACAAGTTCCTTGTCAGATAAATTACACAAAGTACCTTTCATTTTAATGAAGTGCAATTTATCAGTTTTTTTTAATTAAATGAATTGTTCTTTTGGTGTATCTAACAACTCTTTGCTTAACCTATGATCATAAAAATTTTCTCCTATGCTTTCGTCTAAAACAAGAGACAATATAGTACTGCCCATGGGCTAACCTTTTGGCCCATAGGTTCATTTTTAAACTGTCTGTGAGCTAAGAATGTTTTTTACATTTTTAAAAGTTGTAAAAAAAAAAAAAGATGTGACAGAAAACATAAGTGGTCCATAAAGACTAAAATATTTACTATCTGACCCTTTATAGAAAATGTTTGCCAGATTCTGTTCTAAAAATTTTATCATTTTAGGTCTTATGTTTAGGTCTACTTGATCCATTTTGAATTAATTTTTGTACAAGGTATGAAGTATGGGTTGAGGTTCATCTTTTTTTGTTTGTTTGTTTTATCTGGCATATGGATGTCCAATTGATTAAGTATCCTTCAATGAAAATACTTATTTTTCTGTTGAAATTGCCTTTGCAACATTGTCCAAATTGTGTAGGTCTATTTTTGGACTTCTTATTATGTTCCATTGGTCTATATGTCTATCATTTCACACATCCCACACTACCTTAATTACTGTGGCTTTATACTAAGTTTTGAAATCAAGTACAATGAATACGCCAACTCTGTACTTCTTTATCAAATTGTTTTGGCTATACTAGGTGCTTTGCTTTTCCAAATAAATTTTAGAATAAGAAACTACTGCTGAGTTTTGCTTGGGAATATGTTCAATATATGGATCAATTTGGAGAAAACTGGTATTTTAACAATACTGAGCTTTCTAATTCATGAACACAAAATATCCTTCCATTTATTTGGATCTTTGATTTCTGTCATAACTGCTTTCTAGTTTTCCACATTCAGATCCTGCTCATATTTCATTACAACTGTATCTAAGTACTTCATGTTATTTGATGTTATTCTTAAAAATACTGTTTTTGTTTAATTTTCATTTCTAGTTGTTTGTCACTAATATATAGAAATGCAATTTATTTTTGTATATTTGCCTTGTATCTTGTGACCCTACTAAATTTATTTCTTATTTCCAGGAGCTTTTTTGTAGGTTTCTTATGATTTGCTATATTGAAAATCATGTCATCTATGAATAGAGACAGTTTTTATTTCTGCTTTTCCAATCTGTATGCCTTTTATTTCTTTTTCTTGCCTTATAGCATTTCACTGTTTTATAAGGCTTCCAGTATGATACTGAAAAGGACTGGAAAGAAAGGACACCTCTGTGTTGTTCCATATCTTTGGGGAAAACTAGTTTTTTACCACTAAATATAATGGATCAAGTTTCTTGTAAATGTCCTTTATCATACTAAGTTCCCTTCTATTCCTAATTTCCTAAGAGTACTTTTTCAGAATAGATGTTGAATTTTGTCAGATAATTTTTAGTATTGATTGAGATGATAATTTTTTTTCTTCAGACAGATATAGCAAATCACATTCATTTTCAAATCAGCCTTGAATTCTAAAGATAAAATTTACTTGGTTGTATTGTATAATCTTTTTAATATATTGTTGGATTTGATTTGCTAATATTTTCTTGAGAATTTTTACACCCATGCTCACGAGAGATACTGCTTTATAGCTTTTTTCCCTCTTATAATCTCTTTGCCTGGTTTTGATATTACGGTAATGCTAGCCTCATACAATGATTGGAAGCAATCCATCCACTTCTATATTGGAAAATAAATCATGTGAAACTGGTGTTAATTGCTTCTTTAAATGTTTGTTAGAATTTATCATTGATGCTAGCTGGACCTGTAGTTTTCTTTGTTGGTAGGATTTTAACTACAAACTCAAATTATTTAATGAATACCTGGATTACCTAGTTCTTTTTCAGCGAGCTTCAGTAGTTTGTACCTTTCAAGAAATTCATTCACTTCATCTAAGTTGTCAAATTTATGGGTATACAGTTATTTGAGATACTCTCCTATTATTCTTTTAATGTCTGTAAGGTATGTAACTATGTTCCCTCTTTCATTGCTAATATTAGTAACATGTCTCTTTTTTTCTTTATTAGCCCAGCTAGAAGTGTATCCATTTTATTGATCTTTTCAAAGAACCTCATTTGTTTTTCAGTTTTCAATTTCATTGATATCTACTCTTATTGTTATTTTACTCCATCTTCTGATTGTCTTTGTTTTATTTTGCTTTTCTTGTTTAATTTCTTAAGGGAAAAGTTAGATAATTCGAGACTGTTCTTTTTTCTAATAAAAGCTTTTCATATATTAATTTTATTCTACTCATTTTTATCTGCATCCTACCAATTTTAATGTTTTATTTTAATTTTCTTTCAATTCAAAGTTCTTTCTAGCATTTTACTAGCATTTTCCCCTTTGATCCATGGATTATTTAGTTTTGGTTATTTTCTACATATGTTGGGATTTTCCCAGATAACTTTATATTACTGATTTCTTGCTAAATGCATTAATGGTGAAACTCTACTGTATGGTTTCAAAATTTTTAATTTGTCAAAGTTTGTTTTATGATCCTGATTTTGGTTTATCATGGTGAATGTTCCATGTGCACTCAAAAAGGATATATTTTCTGCTTTTGTTGGATGGAATGTTCTATAAATACCAATGTTCAGGAGTTATGCTGAAGAGAAAGTCCTGACACTGCTCTGTTAGAATACTATCCTTGTATCCTTCTACATGAAGCCAAGGCCAAAAAATGCCCATGGTAGTTGAATGAGTATAAAATGTCTAGCTGAACTGTAAACCATTTGGTATTGGGCATTACACTATCCCAATTTTCTATTTATAATTTTACATTCTCTTTATTAAAGAAAGCTGCCAACACTGTATAATCTTAAGGTGCCACAAAAATCTCTTTCACAGTCTTCCACATTTTTTTCCATATTTAAAAAAAAATACTTTTCATATTTATAATTTTAATTCCTTCTTAGATATTGTGCTTTGGGGATTTATTTAGTTGAGATCATGTACTTAATTACCAGCTTTTAAAGAATCTCTTCTTTCCATACTGACTAATGAGGACATTTCTGCGAAATACCAAGTGTCTGTATGTACATGAATATGTTTCTAAATTCTTTCTGTTATATTGATCTACTTGCCTGTTCCAGCACTGGTTCACAACATTATAACTGTAATGATTTTGCAATGTATTTTATTACATGTTTGGTAAATACTAAGTTTTAGAATTAGTTATGTCAAGTGCTTCCAAAACACTTTTATTTCAACTCTCATTGAAAATGCATTACTTTTACAGACAATAAAGAGAGTTGGCACCACTGAGTTTTCCTATACACACATATATTTTATTACCCGGTAATTCTACTTCTTTTCATGTTGTTAATAATAGTTTTTGTTTTCTCCACAAATATAGTAAGCACATTTTGTTTTATTAATTTCTAGATATGATATAGATTTTTTTTGTAAATTTTATCTTATTTTTTATTTCTTTCAATATTTCCAAACACACCATTCTATTTATAACAATGATACTTTGCATATTATTGCAGCTACCTGGAACACCCTTCCTTAAAGATTCAGTTTAAGTGTCACCTTCTATATGAAGCCTCCCAAAGCACCTTAGATGAGGCCCTAAACAAAGTAACATATAAGGCAAAGGGAATGCTTCCAAAATTATCTTTTTTTCTTTTTTGCTTAATTGATTTTAATGTTCAGTCTTAAGCATGTTTTCTTTCTCATATAGTTATTTTCTTATGGGTATTAGCCTTATTAATTTATTATCAGTCACTATGTTGCTTTTAAAGTCCTGCATCAATCTCTCTTACAGTTTAGTGATTAAATTCTAATACCTAGCCACTGATATATGTGTATCTGGTGTGTGAACTTTTACTGTGATCTGCTTGCTGAGTTTTGACTGTGGTATACTGATCCAAAACATTAGTAATACATATTCATAAAAGTTCTCATTGAAATAACCACTATCATAATGATGCCACCTCGATTTTCTTATAGTAGAGAGCTATCTCTAAGATCTTCGAGAGCAGAGTCTATACCTTTATGTTTCTAGTGATTCAAATAGTATCTGGCCCAGAATAAGAAAATAATAAATGTTTGAGGAATGAAGGAATTACATGGAAGAAAATTCCAAATTATTTTTCTTCTAGCACCTTAGGAACTGCAATGGGGTTTAACATTTGAGAATTATTCCTATTAGGACATGGGAATCCTATAATTCTTTTCAAAGATTGAGTAAATGCTTGTTAAGAAGTTGATACTAGAGGGTATTATGCTAAGTGAAATAAGATAGAAGAAGACAAATACCAAATGATCTCACTTAACGTGTGGAATCTTAAAAAAATAAAATCAATGAACAAACAAAATGAAAACAGACTCATAGATGCAGAGAACAAACTGATGGTAGCCAAGTGGGAGGTGGTTTGGGAGGCTGGGTGAAAGAGGTGAAGAAGTACAAATTGGCAGTTACAAAATAGTCATGCAGATGTAAAGTACAGCATAGGGAATATAGTCAATAACATTGTAATAACTATGTATGGTAGCAGGTACTAAATTTATTAGGGAGATCACTTCATAAGCTATATAAATGTCTAACCACTATGCTGTATACCTGAAACTAATAAAGTATTGAATGTCAACTGTAATTAATTTTTTTTTAAAAAGAAGTTGATGTTTAAAATAGGCTTCAACCCATTTCTTTCCAAATCTCATCTCGAGGACATTTTTCTAAATAAAGTATAGTGAATGAGTACTTTACATGGAGACTGCTTGCCACAGAGCTTATCATATGGAATGTCACTATCTGCACTTTCGGTGGTCACAGGTCTAAACTGGAGGAGATGATTGGTGGGAAGCCCTACCCATAACTTTGAGTGGTACCATTTACAGCTGACCTGAACTGTTTGCTCGAAGACAGAAAAGTATTTTTAAAATAACTTACCTAAGAAGAATCTGTACTGAGCTAGTTTGGAGCTTTTGCTGGCTGAATCTATCCCGGTTAAATTGAACTATGCTGTCTTATTGCTTTAATAGAAATCAATCCAACATGTTTCAGGAGCATGACACTCTTGAGATTATTCTCTGGGGGCCAAATATTGACCAGGAGAGTTCAATTTCTTGCAAACCAGGAAGGAAAAAAATTGCCAAACCAAAAAAATTGCCAAACTAAAAGAATTGCCAAACCAGTCAGGCTAATTCTATTCCTATATATAATTAGGGGAATCAAAATCAAGAGGATAGAAGAAACCAATAGAGAAATAAGTAAAGGATATGAACGGTTTACAAAAAAATATATATATTTTAAACATGAAAATATGGTCAATTTCACCCATAATAGTGGAAATAAAACTTTAAACTACCCTGAGATAAAAAGCAAAGACCTAGTATATCCAAAGAAATTTTTAAAAAAGAAGAACGAAGTTTGAGAACTTATATCGCCTGACTTTCAGTCTTACTTTAAAGTCATTGTTTTATGAACTGTTGGTACTGACTTAAGAATAGTAAAATAGGTAAGTAAAACTGACAGCACATAAATAGACCCAAACATACAGTCATTTGATTTTTGACACAGTCGCCAAAGTTATCAAATGGGGAGGGAGCTATTTTAAATAAATGATGGTGAACAAAAATTATTTGAGATGGACAATACTCTTAAACATAAAAACTAAAACTATAAAACTTATAAAATAAAACATATAATACCTAAACTTTTGTTCATCTAAATAAACTAATAAAAATGATAAACTTTTGTTTATCTAAATACACTAATAAAATACTCATAAACATATATTCGACAAAGGACCAGTATGCACGATACACAAAGATTACTTCCAACTTAATAAAAAGAGAAAAAAACCCCATATTTTAAAAAGGAAAAAAAATATGTGAATGGATAAATTATTCTCCAGTACATGTAAAAGAGCTCAACATCATTAGTTATTAGGGAAATGAAAATTAAAACAAAAATATGTTACCAACACACCTACCAAAATTTGAAAATGAAAAGAATGATAACACCAAATGTTGGTGAGAATGTGGAACAAATGAAACTTTCCTACCATATTGGTGCAAGTTAAAAATGGTACAACCATTTTGTAAAAAAGTCTAGTAGTTATTTATACAACTACCATACACCTATCTTATGACCCAACAATTCTACTCTTAGGAATTTCCCTAAGCAAAATGAAAGCACATATCCATAAATAGAATTGTAAAAGAATATTCTTCACAGCTTTACTCAGAATAGCCAAAAATTTGACACAGTCTGGCGTCTATCAACAGAGAATGGATAAAGAAAAATTGGTATATTAAATTTTGAGTGAAAAAAGCCTTACAAAGAAAGTACACACTGTATGATTCTAAATGAAGTTCTAGAATGGGTAGAATTAATTTATGATGAAAAAAAATAATTACAGTGTTGTTGCCACTGTGGATGTTGGGGAAAGGACTAAGGAAAGGGGTGAAAGGTAAATTTCTGGGATTATATCTTGATATGCATTCGGTTATACAGGTGTATGCATTTGTTAAAATTCAGCAAATGTACCCGAAGATTTGTTTATCTCATTTAATGTGAATTATATGTTAAAAGAAAAAGAACAACCATAGAACTATAGTTATGACATGCATACTGAAGTATTTAGGAAGAAGTATACCGCTGTTTCAATAAACATTGAAATACATCAAAAAAAAGTCAATGGATGGAGAAAGGAATGGATAGGTATGTGATAAATGATCTATAGTAAAATGCTGACAGTAGAATATTAATGATGGGTACACAGTAGACACTGTAAAATTCTTTCTACATTGTATATATGAAACTAAAAAAAATAAATGTTAGCAGAGATAAAATGTTAATTATAGAATCTGGGTTGTGGATATATAGGTTTTCACTGTAAAATTCTTTTAATTTTTTTGTATGTTTAAATTTTTTCACAATGCAATGTTTAAAAAACTATACTAAGATACCTACTTACTTTCATCATGTTGGCAAAAGCCCAAGAGTTTATCAACATACTCATTTATTAAGACTGTGGAATGGGAAAATAAGCACACTCATACATTGCTACTGGGAGTGTAAAATGGTGCAAATGGAGAGGAATATAACAATATCTACAGATTCATTTATCCTTCAGAAAATCCACATTATGCTAATCTACTATTACACTTGTACCCATATAAAATAACATGTATGCAAGCTTATTCACTGTGGCATTATTTCTAATTTTTTTTTCAAAAAATCCAATCCAGCAACTAGCAACTGGTAAAATAAACTATGGTATACCCAAGCAATTCAACATTAGTTGGCTATTTTTAAAAAATCAAGATCTCTAGACTTATCAGGGGGATTACTTTGTAAATTATATAACGTCTAACCACTATGCTCTACACCTGAAACTAGTATAAAATAATATTGCATGTCGACTCTAATTAAAAAATAAAAATTAAAAAATCAGGATTTCTATATACTAATATAGAGTGATCTCTATGATATAATTTAAATGAAATAAGGTAAAGTGCAAAAAGTTAAAAGGTAGTACACTATCTTTTGGGAAAGGTAGGAAATAAAAAATATATATTCTTGTTGGCTTGTATTTATATGCAGGAACACTAGAAGGATACATAAGTAGCTAAAAATAGCTACATATGGGATGAGGAGGAACAGAGTGGATGGAGATGGGGTAACAGGAAGAATTCTCAGTGTTACTTTTACACATATATGATTTTATCATCTATTCAATGAAATAAAACACAAAAAATCAATGGATGATGAAAAAAAAAAAGCAGTGACATAGTGGCAGCATAGACTTTCCAGTTAATTGGACTTATCACCCATAAACTCTCCCAACGGTTTCAATATCTATAAAAGTTAAAAGCAAATAGAGAAGTAGGAATGGCCTCCATACCTTTTGGTCCAGGTAGCCCATCCAATCCTGTGTGTCCTGGAGGACCTGGAGGTCCTGAGAAACCACGATCTCCTTTTGGACCAAGTGTTCCTTTGAAACCTGGGAGTCCTGGAAGACCAGGTGGCCCAGGTAACCCAAATCCTGGTTCTCCCTTGAGCATACACATGACAAAACACAACAAAAACTCTTTGTTAGTGTTGACTGTTTATCATAGAGAATATTAAGCACAAAATACAAGGCAATGATATTCCCTCCCCATGGGTGAGGAAGTAGGGTAATTAATGAAAAGTATTGGTATGTTGAAGAGAACATCTAGAAGGATGGGAAGCAGGGCTTAGTAAGATAAATTAAATGATTTGGACTGGTTTCAGGACAAGAAGGAGATAACTGAGAGAACATGAGATTAAAGAACATAGTGAGGAAATGCGATTATAGACTGAGTACTAGATGATTATATTTAGTTTGACTAAGGATGATAATGGCATTGTGGTTTTGTATAAAATGTACACTTACTTAGAGATGAATACTGAAGTTTTTATAGATGAAATGACACAATTCTTAGATTTGGGTTAGAATACTTCATCAAAGGAAAAAGGAATGGATAAGCAAATATGATGAAATCTTGATAATTTGGAATCTGAGTGATGGATATATGAAAAAGTTCATTGTAATATTCCTTTTTCTTTTGTGTTCATTTGAAAAAGTTCATAATATAATAAAAACAATCAATAAAGAAGTAGTTTCTCATGACAGTTGGGGCCATGATCAATTGTTCTTCCCATGGAAAGGAAGTAGTAATGATGAAAACGCAGGAAGTTTAAATTAAGCACAGAGAAAATATAGGGACAATCAGGATACCATAGCAGTTTTCTGACCGAGGAAAATTTTAAATTAGCTAAGATATAATAAAAAGAATGGAAAGTAACTCATTATTATTATTGTTATTATTATTATTATATTATTATTATTATTATTACTACTATAATTTTTGATGTTGCTATTGTCATTATTTTGGAGTACTAAATACCACACCAGCAGTAGTGATTTACATTATGTATTTGAGATGGAATTGGGACAGAGGGACAGAATGGAAAGTTCTTGACATGATATTCAACACCATTTCTAGCAATCATTACACACAGGCATAGACAGAGATTAAATGGGATGGCAATACTACAGAGAAGCAAAGGAGGAGTTAATGATTTAATTCTTTCATTGATAATCTCATCAAATAATTGGTCATTTTAAAATGGGTTCAGGAACTATTTTTGCTTCAAATATGACCTCTTGGACTATTAAAGATTGTTTTGGATTAAATATTTTTCAATTAAAATATAATCAGTTAAGTTTTATCTATATAGTGAAGACTTAGGATGATATCTAAGTCAAAATAGAGAGCTAGGGCTAAGGAAGGTAGGGGGAATAGAAAAGGTGGAAAGAATAAATTAACATGTCCCAGACCTTTGGTCCTGGAAAGCCTGGTGGCCCTGGAGGGCCTTCTGGACCCATTCTTCCAGGTGTTCCAGGTGCTCCTGGAGGTCCTGGAATTCCAGGAAAACCTGTAAAATGATCAGTCATTTTTAAATCTCCAAATAGAAGACACTTTAGAAAGGCACCCAAACTCCCAAACCCACGTTTTCACCCTATCCAATCATGCTTAGTGACTATAGTAAGATGTTAAAACCATAATGACATTTTAGATGACTACTTAGGTTCAAGCCTTACAGCTACTTGATAATCCTTCTCAATCACCTATGGTTCTATCATTTTCATATAGGGCTAATGTGTATAGAAGATATGCTCTTCTAAAGGAAAATGAGAGCTATTACTTATGAGATAAAACTGAATATATGGAGCGAATCTCACACAAAAACAGAAAATCTTTTCTTCTGCTTACATCTGGATATAGTATAATAAAAGACCTACCATATAATTCTGAAAAAACAATTGTGGATATTACACACACACACACACACACACACACATAAAATCAAATTTGAATCTTTTGAAGTCATTAAGTGAAAATGAGTAAAGATATGTTTAGCACTTTTCTCAAACCAATGCACATTCTTGTCATTCATGAGAAAGTTTTGTGAGAAATAAAGCAACAGCTTTTAAAAATTTCAGTAAATCAAAAGAATATGATTTAGGATAAAACGTTATTTGGATGCATGTATGCAATCAATCTGTTTAATAGAATCCATTCACTTAACAGATATCTATTGAGTGCTTACTAAGGTCCAAGAACTGTTCTAAGCCCTGGCACTATAACAGTGAACACAAAAGTCAATAATCACTGTGATTTTTAAAGCTTATATATGACTTTTACATATCTATAATTTAGATATTTTCTTGTCTGGACTATTTTAAAGACAATGAAATTATAATGCATGCACGCTGTGATTTTTCATTGATATTCTTTACAGTACATAGAAAATAGGTACGATAAATATATTTTATTTGCCGAGTGAACTATATCAAAGAATAATGTCATACTAAAAAGCTAACATGCCCTGCCTGCTACTCAGCCCTACATACCTTTGGGACCAGGTGGTCCAGGAAGCCCAATTCCAGGGATACCTGGTTCTCCTTTGCTACCCGGTATTCCTGGCAAGCCTGGCTGTCCTGGGAGTCCAGGGTCACCTAAGGAAAAGCAACAGTTTTTTGAAAGGGAAACTTTCAAAGAAAGAAGACAATAAGTGTTAAAGACATAGTCAAATAAATTCCTCACATACCTGGAAGACCTACTTCACCATCTCTCCCTGGGATACCAGGCAGGCCAGGTTTCCCTGGCTGGGTTATGGTCTGACCTGGATCACCTTTAGGACCTAAGAACAAAAAAGAATCATAGTGAATAAGTGTTCACTTGACTAAGATCTCTTTGAATTAAAGACAAAAATGTGTATAATCTTTGAAACTGCAAACTAACAAAAATCTACAAGAAAAACAATTTCATATTATACATTCAAGAAAGATACCAAACAGAAGGATGAGATTTCAAAAAGAAAAAGTACATGACAGTTTTAAGAGCTTCCATGATTGAAGATGGACTTATAAAAAACATTTTTTAAATGTAGGTCAAAAGAACCTAAAAAATAGAACTGTAGTAAACAAGGAAAATACTTCTTTTTGGTAAACTAATGGTACCTTAAGGTTTTATGTGTGCAAAGTCAAAGTACATCCACTTCTCATCGATTGAAATAGAAACTTGAAATAAGCTCAGGACAAAGAAGGATTTCTTAAACGTGACGAAAAAAAGCACTAACCATGACAGAAAAGTCTGATAAATTTGATTACATTCTAATTAATTCCTGTTTATTAAGGACACCATACAGAGAGTGAAAATGGCAAGACATAGTAAGCGACAGTTTTACAAAATAAATAGCTAACAAAGAACTAATACACAGAATATATGTAACATATAAATCCTCTAAATCAATAAGAAAAAGAAACAATCTAATACAAAAAAAATGGTTGAAATACTTGACTAGGCATTTTATAAAAGAAAATTCGAATTGTCAATAAACATATGAAAAGGTGCTAAAATTTAATATAATCAGATAAATGCAAAATAAAACTGCCATGAGATATGTCACACTCATCAGACTGGAAAAAATATGCAAGTCTGATAATACAAGATGTTTATGAGGATATAAAATAAAAAGAAATCTACAATACTGCTGGTAGAATTATAAATTGGTATAATTGCTCTGGAAATAGTTTGGAATTATCTAGTAAAGCTTAAGATGCATTTATTAAAAAATATTAATCTTAAATATATAACCTAGCCCAGGGACTGGCATTTTTTTTTCTGTAAAGGACTAGATAGGAAATACTTTAGGTTTTGTGGGCCATATGCTCTCTCTCACAACTACTCAATTCTGTAGTTGTAATGCAAAAGCAACCACAGACAATAGTGAATGGGTTTGGATATGTTCAAATAAAACTTTCATTTTATAGCAAGTGGTGAGCCAGTTTTAATTCATGGGCTACGGTTTGCCGATCCTTTCTGCAGACAAGGGTGTGCACATGTACACCAAGATATATTCAAGAATGTACATAGAAGCATTATTCATAATAGGTCTGTATTATAAAATACTCAACTGCCATTAACATTAGAATGGATAAATCAACTGTGATATACACACAAGCACATATATACACACAGTGGGATACTAAACAGCAAGGAAAATAAATGTACTATAGCTATACAAAAGTTAACATAAAGAACATTACATTATGATTCCATTAATATGAGGTTCAAAAATAAGCTTAATTACAGTATTTTGTTTAGGAATGCACATCTAGGTGATAATACTAGGAGGTAAGTGGGAGGAGATTATGCAAAAGTCAGGAGAGTGGTTGCTTTTTAAGAAATGGTAGGGGATTAAGATCAGGAAAGAATAGAGAGGAAGATGGGGGTTTCTAGGAGGTTGGCAATGTCCTGTTTCTTGATGTGTGTGGTAGTTACATGGGTATTTACAATATAATTATTTGTTCAATGAAGTATTACGTATCATTTACTTCAAAACAATAAAAACAATGAAGATATTTAGAAAAAACTTAAAGAGAAACTCCTCCTTTACACACACACACACACACACACACACACACACACACACACACACACACAGTGTTCCCTTGCTAAGGAGCTCTGAAAAGCCCAAAATATAAATGTCCAGGGAAACATATCTTTCATGTAGGAAAGCCAAGAATGGCCAAAGATAATATATTTCTGTTTTTGAGTACCAAATAAAAAACAAAACAACTGTCGTACACTCACCTGGTATTCCTGGCTGGCCTGGATTTCCTGCCACACCTTGTATGCCTTTTTCACCTACTGGGCCTGGAGGGCCAACACCAAGAGGGCCCATAGGCCCCCTATTCCCTGGGAGACCTGGCAAACCTGGGTTCCCAGGGGGACCTCTTTCACCCTTAAAAGCAATTCCGCCCTGAAAAGGGAAAAGTTTAATAGAGAAACATATAGATATAAGAGATCTCTATAGGTTCGTATTACTGAATACAACTAGAGAAATGATATCGCCATAAATAGTGGTGCTCCTTAAAAAGTGTATAAGTGTGTGTTATTATGGGACGGTATGTGATCTCGCCACTTAGTCATTCATTCCTTCAACAAGTATTTTTGAGTTCCTACTGTGTGCCAGGTGCTGGCGATACAAAGAATAAAAATAGATTAAAAAACTCTGCCTTCATGAAGCTTACATTCTAGTAGAAGTCAAGAAATTTACAGTCTAGCTAATATTTTATATATCACTTTCCATCTAAATACCCTGGGCTGTGTATTGTGCACAAAATAAGACATTCATTGTGTTCAATCTTTAGGCTCTGTGGAACACTTAACATGGCCATCTATTCACACTAATCTCTAAACTTAATATACATATAAAAACCAAATTTGACTTCTGCCATTAGGTCTAAATAAACCCAGGATATATGGGGTAAGAGAAGGGGAACCTGCCAATGACCCATAAGCATTTTAACCTTCCTGCCCAGCTGTTTTAGCCAATATTACTCAATATAGTAATGGGTTAAAAAGAAATTTATAAAACAACTATGAGAAAAGAGCGGTAAAGAAACCCTACATAGTTCATAATAATGTACCATTTCTATACATTAATCACATTTCTATACATTAATCAATTGGATGTTCATCTCAGTACCAGGCACATCTTAGGAAACATCCCTAAGTAACAATTTGACATCACAAAATCAAGAATATCAAACCAACTCACAGGTTCTCCTTTGGGGCCAGGAAGCCCTGGCAATCCATCCTGTCCAGGGGTGCCAGGTAAACCAGGGAGTCCTGGAGCTCCAGGGAAACCAAACTCTCCTTTGTCACCCTTCATTCCTGGAAAAGTCAGGATGTCACCAGGTTCACCTTTAGGTCCAGGAAAGCCTGGAGCACCTGGAGCTCCTGGTATGCCCTAAAGAGGGGAAAATAAAGAAGAGGGCAAAAAATAAAGAGAAATCAGTTTATTTTTTAAAAATATTTTCTCTCCAGTATATCCCATTAACTCACCCAAAAACATTTAGTTTACAAAGCTATGAATCGAGTGAGCCATGTGATTAAAAGAGAATCAAGGAATCAGATAAGTCATAAAATAATAAGAAAACTAAATTTATATATATCCATGAGTGAAAATCAAAGTGTAAATGTCTGTCTTCTACTTCTTTTGTTCTATAATAAACTCAAAACTTACTGTTAATCCTTTGGGACCAGTTGCACCAGTGTTTCCTTTTTCACCCTTCTGGCCAGGAAAACCAAGAGATCCTAACACACACACACACACACACAAATAAAGTGAGCTTTGAGCTTGAACTCATGACAAAGCATATAAAAATCAGCAAGTCAGGAAATCAAGTTTTAAAATAACAATCCCATTCGTTCCCATTTAACAGGTCATATTTTTATTTTCCAATTTTATGCTCTCAAAATGAAGAAATCATTCTTTCTTTTAGGTAAATCTAACATTTCATGTTACATACAATATTGTATCCTTAGGTATTTCCGACTCCAAAGCTTCTTAAGAGTTCACAGCTACAAAGTACTATGCACAGAGGTACTCAGGCTCCTTTAACTATCTCATTGCCAAGGAGAGAAGGTGATAAGGACCAAATTTGCATATCTTTCATTGTTCTGACTTAAACAATTTTCGTATGTCCCTACCAGTCATTTCTTTGGTTTGTTACTCCTTAAAATTTGGTTTAAAGAAATGTTTGGTATTCAAAGGCTAGAGAAAATATTACTAAATCAGTCGTTCCCAAAATGGGCCCCCGAACCAGCTGTATCAGCATCATGCGAGTACTGGTTAGAAATGCTAACTCTTGAGCCTTCGCCCCAGATTTACTGAACTGGAAACTTTGCAGGTGGGACCCAGCAACCTGGACAAGCCATACAAGTAATTCTGATGCACTCCCAAGTTTGAGAACAGCTATACTGGAGGTACAAGGCTAGATTATTAATTTCCAGTGGCAGCCATAAAAGACTTGCTAAAAATCTATTTCCAGGTGCCAAATGAATTGGTTTCCTTGGCAAACACACTAGACAGAAAGGTAAGAGATCTGGTGTCTATTCTCTGGCCTAACACAGTCATAAAGTGTGACTTCAAGAGAATATAATATTGAGATATCCCAAGAGGCAGTTGAGTAAAAGATTTGTTGGTCTGATGGATAACAAATAGGATTCTGATTGGAAAAAGGGAGGATAAGTTATGCATAGAAAGAGGAATATCTGGCAGCTGGTTACCAAATTCCATTAGAAGTTCCTTAATGACAACATGTGATACATGCCTAATGATGAGAAACTCTGCCACTGGAAACTATACTCAGGGGCCAGGTATTATGAACTTTTGCCCCAATTTTCTGAAAGAAAGAAGTCTGACTCTGCATAAGTTATTTTTGTCACCATACAGTAAATAGGGAAGATATTTTTTCCTGGAATACTATTGTTAAAATTCTTTAATAGATAATGTTGGTATCTTCAGGTATTAGAAACAAGAGCATAATTTATTTCACAGCAGATAGAGGCATTTCATATTTAATTATTTACAGATATGAGTGACTAGCTATAAAATGAGAAGTTGACATCATTTTAAAACTATAAGCTCACTAAAAGCTAGCCAAGACATATTTTAAAAGGTTGCCCAGAGGCAGGATGTTTTACCTGGAGGACCCGGAAGACCTGGTAAACCACGTTGACCTGGAGGCCCTGAAATACCAGTTCCAATACAGTTGAAGCAGGTGTCACCTTTGTCACCTAGAGAAAACCATAAGAAAAAAAAATATTTTACTTGTCTACCTTCTTTAGATAGATTCTAAAGAAGTTGGCACGAAGGGATAACATTCCTACCTAACAGTGTTATTAGAGAAGTCTACAACTAGAATCAATTCATTCGATAAGTATTTACTGAGCACCCACTGTATACCAAACACTGTTCTAGGTGCTTGTGATACATTGTTAAACAAATCAGACAAAAATCTATGTCTTCACAGTGCTCACATTCTACCAGTGGAAAGTAATAATAAACAATGAAGGTAACAAATTATTAAATTATATATGTACATATATACATATATATCAAAAGGAGTTATGTTTATAGGAAAAATATGGAGCTGGGTAAATGGGGTTGGATATGCTAGGGATGAGCGGCAGTTTGAAATTTTATATAGAGTGGTCAGGATAGACTTCATTGAGAAGATGATAGATAATAAAAAACTTTAAGGATGTGGCATGTGCACAATAAGTGTAGAGTATTCCAGGCAAAACGAATAGCCAAGTTTGGCATATACAAGGAACATCAAGAAAACCAGATTTCTAAGTAGAGCAAGAAAGGAGAACCAGGTCAGACAGTTAACAGGTTATGATGAGTGGCATATCATAAAACATCACCTAGGCCACCGTAAAGACTGTAGCTTTTACTGTGAGTGAAATGAGAATCTAATAGAAGAATTTAAACAGAAAAGCAAAATGATATAACTTAAGTTTAAAAGGATGATTCTGGCTGCTATGTTAAGAATAAAATCTAAGTGCAAGGATGGAAATAGGGTACCATTTAAGTGGCTACCGCTGCAGTGATCTAGGAGGGATGGAAACTCGTTCCAGAGTGACAGCAATTAACATGAGAATTGGTTAGATTCTGAACATATTTTAATGTAAAACCAATGAGATTTTCTCATGGATCACATATACAACATAAAAGAAGAGGGGAATCAGGGATGACTCCGAGTTTTTTAGCCTAAGCAACCAGAAGGCTAGCATGGCCTGCTTTTAAGAAAGAAGGGAAAGATGTTACTGGAAAAATTATGCGGAAGGAGGTAGTAGAAATAGGACTTCAACTTGATCAGGATGTGAAGTTTAAAATGTTAAGTAGACAGTTGGATATACTAATCTAGAGGAAAAGGCTTACATCTAGACAGGAGAGATAAATTTGGAAGTCACTGGCAAGTAGATGGTATTTAAAGTCATAAGACAATGAATTAGTTTAGAAGAGAAGAGGAACAAGGGCTTATCTCTGGGGCATTCCAAAATTAAAAACTGGATAGATAATTGTAGAATACATATGGAAGTACAAAGTAAGCCAAGACTTACTATAAAGTTACAATAATTTAGACAGTCTGGCATTGGCACAAGGAGAAAAAATAAAACAATGAAATAAAATAGAGATTAGAAAAAGACTCGCACATATAAGGTTTACAACAAAAATGCTAATGCAATTCAGTAGGAAATTGATGGTCTTTCATACTATAGTACTGAATCAACTGGATATCCATGTGGGGAGAAAAATAAACTTTGATCTCTCTTTTAAATTATACTCAAAAATTAATTGAAGATAAATCAAAGATCAAAACATGAAAGGCAAATAGTAAGATTGCTAGAAGAAAACAAGAATATTGTCAGGTCCTTAGGGTAAGCAAATATTCTAAAACAGGACATAAATAGCACTAACAATAAAAAAAGAATTAATAATTGAATTTATTTTAATTAATAACTTCTGTTCAAGGAAAGACGAGTAAAAAAGTAAGTTAAACAATTGGAGAAGACAGCTGTGATGCACATATCCAACAACCCAATTAAAAATAGGAAAAAGGCAAGTTGCAAACAAAATATACAAACTCTAAGGAAAGAGGCTCAGCATCAATAAGTTATCAAGGAAATGGAAACTAAAACCACTTTGGAAAATGGGTTGGTGCTATCTATGGAAACAAAACCTATACCTACCCTATAATCCAGCAATTACATTCCCAGGTATATATACAACAGAAATGAATGCTTATATCCTACAAAAAGTATGTATATGAATGTTCGTAGTAGCTTTACTCATAATAGCCCCAGATCAAATGTCTGTTAAAATTAGAAAGGATATTTAGGTATATTTGTCCAACAAAATACTAAAGAACAGTGAAAAACAAACTACTGTAAACAAAAAAACCTGGCTATATCTCATAGATATAAAATTAAGCAAAAGAAACCAGACACAAAAATGCCCATATTGTATGATTCTATTTACACATAGTTCAAGATTAGGCAAACTAATTTATAATAGAGGATAAAATAGTGGTTACCTTTTAGAGTGGTGACTAGAGAGCATAAGAGAGTCGTCTAGAGTCCTGGAAAAGTTCTATATTTTGATTTAGATGGTAGTTACACAGAAGATTATACATAGAGGTATTTATAGATAGGCAGAAAGATAGATGGATGATAGGAGACAAATTATATATTTCATACATACACAGGAGGCTCTCAAATAATGTCATTTCATTCATTGTCATTTTGTTATAAAATTGATGAGATGCCATAGGAAATTAACTCTTGTTTATATTAATCAGCCCATGGTAAAACTGGTTTCATTATACATTGTTTAACTTGAAATTGCAGACCCTATCAATGATGTTAAGTGAGGATTGTGTGTGTGTGTGTGTGTGTGTGTGTGTGTGTGTGTGTGTGTGTGTGTGTGTGAAATATTCCAAGGAGGTATGAAGGAAACAAGACCTGTAACGTACTGCAACCAAGTGAGGAAGTGTTTGAAGAATGGAAAGATCAAATGAAAAAGGATGGAGACTTGACATTTGGATTAGCAGGGTATAGGCTGCTGGTGACTTTGACAAAAGCAGCATCTATGGAGTGGTGTGATGGGAGGCAGTAAAATCCTGATTGGAGTATGTTTAAAAGAAAATGAGAGAAGAGTATATAGAGATAGTAGAAAAGTCTTGAGTTTTGCTGTAAATTGGAGCAGAGGAATACAGCAGTATCTGGCGGGGGAAGTGGGATCATGATAAGGTATTTTTAGATTGGTGAAAAAGGCACATCTGTATATTCCTGAGAATGACCCAGTAAAAGTGAAAAATTGATGATGTGAGAAAGGCAAGAATTTGTGGAATAAAATCCTGAGGGGAAATAGGAGGGACTGGAATCTATTGTACAAATACAAGAATTCGCTTTAGATAAGAGTATTAACAATAATAGGCAGGGAGGCAGAAGATGTAGGCACAGATGCACGTAGGTGGGTAAACATTATGATGGCAATCTATAAAAGTTCTCTTATTATTGCTTCAATTGGTCAGTGAAGGAGAAATGGAAGTGAGAATCTTAAAATGAGAATAGAAGAGGAAGTGTTAGAAGTATGAATGGAGAAGAGAAGGTACAGGCTCAGAAGAGATGGTAACTTGAAATTACCAGGGCTATGTTTTTGTTCTGAGTACAACAGTGAGTGGAGGGTAAAGAAGTCAAAGGTTTATGCATGGGACTGACTACAATGGTTGATCATAAATTTAACCTAGGTTAAGAGGGAGAAAAAACACCAAAAGTTTGAGAGAGAGTCTGATTGAGGTCTCATTGAGGCTGAAGTACTGTAGGAGTTAGGTTATTAGAGGTAGTAACCTAAAAAGATAGAAGACAGTGGTCAGAAAATGGGACTCATGAAATCAAGAGCATGGAAGTTTGTACTACTGGTAATGGAAGGTCTTGGGATATGACCATGAGAGTAAGTGGCTAAAGGAGAGTGGAGGATATAAAGAATTTTGCTGATGATTTGAAAGAATGAAGGAAAAAGTATGGGGATCAAACCTTTCTCTCCTTGTTCTCCTTGGAGTCCTCTGTCACCTGGAGATCCTGGAGGGCCTGGAGGGCCTGCTTCACATATCTTATCACCTGAGATAAGATAAAGAAAGGATAGCAAGCTAACTGTGAAATATCCAGAAGACTAAAAAAAAGGAAGCCTGACAAGCTAGAAAAAAAAGACCTATTTTCAGTTACTTCCCCACAGTAATACAACTATCTATAAGCAAAAGAAAGATATAATACTGGTGATAATTTGAAGAGCAAATTTAAACTTCAAAGAATCACTAAAAATCAAAAATAGAAGGTGCAGTAGAAACTCTTACATATCGGAAATGCAAAGAACGATGCCAACCTTCAGCTAGATTCACTTATAAATGAAAACAAAATAAAAATGATAGAACTTAATAAAAGAAAAATATAGCTTACTAGGAGGGATTTGAGGGCCTGGAGGGCCAGGAGGCCCTGGAAGTCCAGGAGACCCCTGCTGTCCATCAAGTCCAGGAGATCCAGGAATGGAAATTCCTGGTGGACCTTCATCACCTTTTTGGCCCCTTTCTCCAGGAAAGCCAGGGGGGCCAGGGGGACCCATAACAGCAGTCCCTAAGGAAAACAAAAACATTAAGGTGATCAAAATTCTCTTATTTTAGAGACAGTACTTTGGTTCTCAATGAGACATTAAGTAATGATAAGATCTTCCTTTAATGTATAATGCCAGTTATGTTCTTATTGTTTTCTATGAGAATCAATATCTGGAAAAAGGAAAAAAAATATTTGAAAAGTTTCAAATACTGTAAGTACCAGTCTGAGTGTAAGAAAGAATAATTTAAGGTAACTTTATTACTTTTAGAATGTACTAATAACTCTCTACCCACACTTCTTTGACACTATTATCTTTTAATCTCAGAAATACTAGAAAGCCTTTAGCAAGAGAAAAAGAGGCATTTCAAAGTTTCCATGTCAGTTTCTGGACACTCTTCTGTGTCACTGTCTATTCCTACACCATTAACACACTTTTTTCATTACTACAGCTCTATAATGTTTTCAAAAGTGATAAGGAAAATATACCCATCTTTGGTCTTTTTAGAAACTATTTTCATTATACTTACAAATTTATTCTTCCAAATAAATTTTAGAAGCGGCTTGTTAGTTTCATTAATGTAATGGCTAGGTGGAGAGCCAAAGGAGAGAAAGAACAATTAGGGGGATCATTTTATGAACTATATAAATGTCTAATCAATGTACTGTATACTTGAAATTAATAATAAAATTTTGAAAAAGCAAGAAAAAATCATTGTAATTTTGAATGAGATTAATTTGAATTTAAAGATTAAATTTTGGTAGAATCACCTATTTATAATATTGAGTTGTCACGTCAAGTAATAATTAAGTATATCTATTTATTTATTTATTCAATTTATATTACTTAATAATATTTTACTAAATTCTGCAAAGAGGTCTTACACATCTTGTGTTGAGTTTATTCATGGGTTAATTTGATTACTATTGTGAATTTTGTTGCTATTACTATTGTTAACTGGATTTTCTTCTTATGTTTAATTTTTAATTGTTGGTGTAGAAGGCAAATTATCTAAGTATGCAATTCATCTGGCCACCTTGCAAACATTCTAAGTTCTGGTAATTTACCAATTTATTATTTTAGGTTTTCTGGGTAGATAATCGTATGGTTGGTGGATAACCAAAATTTATGTTTTTTTTTTTTTGTCCTATCCTTACACCTACCTCTTTTTTTCTTCAGACTTAGTGCACAGGTTGTGATTACTAGTATAAGGAAAAAAAGTATTGGTGACTCTGAGTATCTTTATCTTTTCGACTAGAATGAGAATGTTCATGATGTTTCACCAAAAAGTATGACATTTCCTACAGGGTCTTGTACTTCCTGTTGAAATAGTTTTATCAAGTTAAGGTATTACTTCCCTTTAAATCTTAGTTTAAGAAATTTTCCTTTAAAAATGAATGAATATTGTTTTTATTTTTACTTTTATCAAGTTTTTCCTTTTATTTTGTTTGTGTTGTTTTGTTTCTTGTTATTTTTTCAACTTAGCTTGTTTATTTTTACTATTTCTAATTTTCTGATAAATTAAGGTCACCACTTTGGCTGTATTTAATGAAGTTTGATATGAGTTGTTTAGCATACAGTAATTGCTAAAACAGAAATTTCCATTTCTGTTTCCTCTTTACCTATAGAGTTATTTACAAATTTGCATATTAATAAACAAATGTAAAGATACTTGGTGCTTTTATTTTCATTGTTTTTTTTCTTGTTGATCTAATTAGATTTTTATTTATTAAATGAAAATATTAGCACTCTGTCCTATGCGTTACAAATATTGTCCTTGAATTAGCTTTTGTCTTTTAACTGTTTAATGGTTTTTTTAAGTTTTATTAAAATATAATAGACAATTAGTTGCTCATACTTACGTTGTACAATTCAAAAAATTTTTTTCAATTATAGTTGGCATACTATAAGATATTAGTTTCATTTGTACAGAATAGTGATAAGAGATCTATATAACTCACAAAGTGATCACCACACTAAATCTAGTACCCCTCTTTCACATTACATATTTATTACAACATTGGCGACTATTTTCCGTATGCTACACTTTATATCTCCACGACTATTTTTAAATATCCGTTTGTATGTCTTAATCCCTTTGCCCTTTTTCGCCATCCACCCCAACCTCCCACCCATCTACTAGCCCTCAAAATATTTTCTGTATCTATGAGTTTATTTCAGTTTGTGTTGTTGTGGCTGTTTAATTTGTTCTTTAGATTCCACATGTATGTGAAATCATGTGATATTTGTCTTTCTCTATCTGACTTCTTTCAGTGCAATACCCTCTAGGTCCATCAAGGCAGTATCTTTTTCTATCCCTTCCTTTTAGACTGTGTGTGTCTTTTAATCTGAATTGAGTCATTTGTAGGCAGAATATGTAGGGGTCTTGTTTTCTTATCCATTCGGCCACTCTATATTTTGTTTGGGGCAGTTGATTCTTTTCCATTGGAGGAACTTGTTGATAGGAATGTAGTTATTACCATTCTTTATTCATGTTTTTGATAAATGCGTTTTTCTTTTCCTTTTTTTATTATTATTTATGCTTACAGCACCTGGTCTTCTTAGGTGGTCTCCCATCCAAGTACTAACCAGGTCCTACCGTGCTTAGCTTCTGAGATCAAACAATGGGCTTGTTCAGGGTGGTATGGCTGTAGACCATAGGCCGTGGCTCTACTGGGGCGCAAACTCAGGACCTTCTGTGTGTAAAGAAGACGTGCTAACTGCTACACTATGGAACCATGTCCAATGTTTTTTCTTCTTAAAGAAGTTCCTACAACACTTCTTGTAACACTGGCTTGGTGTTGATAAATTTCTTTAGCTTATTTTTTTTCTGGAAAGCACTTTATCCGTCCTTTAACTCTAAATGATAGCTTTGCTGGATAAAGAAGTCTTGGTTGTAGATCCTGGGTCTTCATCCTGTGGAATATTTTTTGTCAAGATAAAGTATTCTTGGTTGTAGATCCTAGGTTTTCATCATGTTGAATATTTTGTGCCAAGACCTTCTGTCTTGCATAGTTTCTTTTGAGAAATCAGCTGCTGGTCTTATGTGCTCTCTTGTAGGTAACTAACTGCTTTTCTCTTGCTGCTTTTAAGATTCTCTCATTGTGTTTATTTATATTTTTTGCCTTTTTATTTATTTATTTTATTATTTTTATTTTTTAAAATTATTATTTACTTATTTATTTTTATAATGACAATGGTTAATGAAACCCAATAAGTTTCATCTATACACTTTAACATTAAGACATATAAATATTAACACTGTGTGCTCAATTCCCATAGCTAGATTTCTCTCTGTCACCACATATTTTCCCCCTTTACCCCATCTACATCCTCCTCCCCCCACCCCCTATCCTCTGGTAACCACTAGTCTATAATCCATGTCCATGTGTCTCTGTTTGTTTGTCCTGTTCATTCGTTGCTTTTAGGTTTATATCCAACATATAAGTGATATAATGTGATTTTCAACTTTTTCTGTCTGGCTGATTTCGCTTAGCATGATTATCTCAAGGTCCATCCATGTTGTCTCAAATGGCAATATTTCATCTCTTCTTATGGCTGAGTAATAATCCACTGTATATATGGACCAGAGCTGCTTTGTCCAATCGTCTATCATAGGGCACTTCAGTTGCTTCCACATCCTGGCCACCGTGAATAATGCTGCTGTGAACATCGGTGTGCAAATATCTTTTCAGATATGGATTTTCAAGAATAACATTACATTGTATATATGTACCACATCTTCTTTATCGAATCAACTATCATAGGACACTTCAGTTGCTTCCACATCCTGGCCACTGTGAATAATGCTGCTGTGAACATCGGTGTGCAAATATCTTTTCATTTATGGGTTTTCACGTCTTTGGGGTAAATACTCAGTAGAAGGAATGCTGGATCATATGGTAGATCAATTCCTAGTTTTTTGAAGAACTTCCATACTGTTTTCCATAGCAGCTGTACCAATTTGCAGTCCCCCCAGAAGTGTATAAGGGTTCCTTATACTCCACATCCTCTCCAACATTTGTTATTATTTGTCCTATTGATAATAGCTGTTCTAACAAGTGTGAGATGGTATCTTGTGATTTCGATTTGCATTTTTTTCCCTAATAGCTAGCGATGTTGAGTATCTTTTCAAATATTTGTTGGCCATTTGTATGTCCTCTAGGGAGAAGTGTCTTTTCAGATCCTCTGCCCATTTTTTGATTGGACCATTTGTTTTTTTTATTATTGAGTTGTATGCGTTCTTCGTATATTTTGGATATTAGGCCCCTATCGGAGGTGTTGCTTGTAAATATATTTTCCCAGTTGGATGGTTCTCTCTTTACCTTGTTGATGATTTCTTTTGCTGAGCAGAAGCTTTTTAGTTTGATGTCCCATTCATTTATTTTAGCTTTTATTTCTCTTGCCTTCAAGGTCAAATTCATAAAATCCTTTTTGAGTCCACTTTCCTTGAGTTTAATTCCTATGTTTTCTTCTATGCACTTTATTGTTTCAGGTCTAATATTCAGATTCTTAATCCATTTTGAGTTAATTTTGGTGTATGGTGATAGATAACAGTCTAGTTTCATTCTTTTGCAGGTGGCTTTCCAGTTTTCCCAGCACCATTTATTGAAGAGGCTTTCCTTTCTCCATTGTATGTTTTTGGCAAAAAAAAAAAAAAAAAAAAGGAAGCCAAGACTATAATAATTTAAGAAATTTATAGGATGCAATTAAGTGTGAAAATATCTGTGTCATAGTGGTACCTGAAGGAATGATAGTAGACTGTTTTCTATAACTACACTCTAAAATTAACTGAAAAATGGATTAAAGACCTGAATATAAGACCTGAAACAATAAATTGCATAGAAGAGAACATAGGAACTTGGGCTTAAAGAGAATTTTATGAATTTGGCCTCAAAGGTATGGGAAGTAAAAGCAAAAATAACGAATAAGAAAACATCGACCCAAAACTTCTGCACAGAAAAAGAAACTATCAACGAGGTAAAGACATGACCATCCAACTGAGAAAATACATTTGCAAGCAACTCCTCCAAAATGGGCCTAATACCCAAATTATACAAAGAAATCATACAACTCGATAACAACAGAAAAACAAAGAATCCAATTAAAAAATGGGCAGAGGACTTGAACAGACACTTCTCATACAAATGGCCAACGAACATATGAAAGGATGCTCAACATCGCTAGCTATTAAGGAAGTGCAAAACAAAACCACAATGAGATATCATCTCACACTTTTTAGAACAGCTATAATCAACAGAACAAGTAATAACAAATGTTGGAGAGGATGGGGAGAAAAGGGAACCCTTATACACTGCTGGTAGGACTGCAAATTGGTATAGCCGCTATGGAAAACTGTATGGAGGTTCCTCAAAAACCTAAGAATTGATCTACCATATGATCCAGCAATTCCTCTACTGGGTATTTACCCCAAGAACTTGAAAACCCATATCCCAAAAAATATTTGTACACCGATGTTCATAGCATTATTCACGGTGCCCAATACATGGAAGCAACCAAAGTGTCCTACAACAGATGATTCGATAAAGAAGATGTGGTACATATATACAATGGAATATTACTCAGCTGTAAGAAGAGATGAAATACTGCCATTTGCAACAACATGGATGGACCTTGAGATAATCATGCTAAGCGAAATAAACCAGACAGAAAAAGTTGAAAACCACATATTACTTATATGAGGGATATTAACCTAAAAGCAACAAACAAAGAGGACAAATAAACAGAAACTTGTGGATATTGATAATAGACTAGCGGTTACCAGAGGGTAGGGAGGAGGGAGAAGGTAGAAGGGGTCAAAGTGGTCTAGTATGTGGTGACAGAAAGAAATCTATCTATGGGAATTGAACACACAATGAAATGTATATAAGCCTTACTATTGAATTGTACACTTGAAACTTACTGGATTTCATCAAGCAATGTCACCATAATAAAAATAATATAAAATAAAAATAAAATAATGGGGAATTATTCAACTGATTTGGCTTTTTTTTTTAAGTACATTTGAGGAATTTGTCTAGAATGTCTGCAGTAAGTGTTGAGAAATTTCTTAAAAAGAACAAACTAATCGAAAACAGACTCAGAACTATAGAGGACAACCTGGAGACAGCCAGAGGGGAGGGGGGTGGGGGTGGGGCTGGCAAAATGGGTGAAAGGTTAAAGAAGTACAAATTAGTACTTGACAGATGGTCACGGGGGATCGAGAGCACGGCATAGGGAATGCAGTTAAGCATTAATGTATTGGCTAGGTGGGGAGTCAGAGGAGAGAAAAAACAATTTTGGAAATTATTTTATAAACTATTAAATGTCTAACCAACGTACTGTATACTTGAAGCTAATAATAAAATAATATTTAAAAAAAGAGTTGAGAAGTTTCTGTCAATTAATAAATACTAATGTCTTCTACTTCCATATTTATCCTAGAAGTAATATGATAATGAATATGTGGATTAGTAAAGATGCTATAAATACAAGGACATTAGTATAGTTCCTTTTACCTGGAGGTCCAGGAAGGCCAGGTAGACCCTGTATTCCAGGAAATCCTCGCTCTCCTTTTTCTCCAGGCAAGCCAGGTAACCCAATATTTCCCTTTTCTCCTATGGTTACACCAGTCCCAGGTCTAGGAATTACCTTTATTATGAAAGGAAAAAAATAAAGGAACTCAAAGAAGTAGCTTGTTCTCCTGAAAATAACCTAGCAGCACATATGATTATAGTGCCATTGTATTCACAGAGTGTTCAGAGGCAAAATCATTAAGACTACTGCGTAGATTATGAGTCACATTCCAGATCATGCCTATCCTTCAACTTATTAGAAACTGCCAAACCAGTAATAATATTACCATTCTCCTAAACTCCAGGTTTACAGAGCTAGAATTATTTTAGATGTTTCTTATTCTAAAATTCATATTAAATTCATTCTAATTATCTAAGCCTGATCATTCTTTATTAAAAATGCCTCTATTTACCCTCTTCTTTCCTGTTGCCACAACTACTATCTTTACCTCACACCTGGACTAACAGAAACACCTCTGAGCTTGTCCCCTTGAATCTAAATCTACTGCATATCCTAGCCATTTTTCTGTGCTTAATGACTAAAAATGTTCACTACTTTTTACTATATCTGATGCTACTTTTAACCCTTGACTCTGTCAAGGTTTCCAATATCTCTCTCACCCCTTTCATCTTCTGTTAATTCCAGCAATAAATTTTTAGGAGTAAGGTGTATCTGATTATAACCACTTCTTGCATTTTGCACATTCTTGTCTTTGCTTTTGAATATACCATTTCAAACATCAATAATGCCTTTCTTTAACCTTTTCCTTTATCAGTCCACACTTATTTCTTCCTCTAAGAATAAAAGCAAGAGAAAGAACTGATCTCTTCTGAGAAGGATTTATTGATTAAAATCAACTAGCTGGAGGTGCCTCGTTAGTGCAGTAGGTAGCGCATCATTCTCATAAAATAAACTAACTGGATCATTGTTTTTCCCTCTATCTTCTTAAAATCTCAGTGTCTAAATGATTTCATATTAAATAATCTAAATATAAAGAAATTAACCTCATAGAGCTATAAAAGTACATAAGCTTTAGATTTAAGAAATTGTCAGTTTAAGGTACAAATCAACACCTACTGGCAAAGTGTTATGTTTCATCCTGGCTCTACTGGATATAAGAAATATTCAGATGAAAGAAAGAGACTAAAAGTTATGGGACTCAGAATTTAGATAGTAGTTCAAAAGGGAAAGTGAACTGTTAGATAAGACTGTACTGTCAAAATTTCTATTTCTTCTTATATTCATTGAAATTTTACCATCTCATTTTATAAAGAAATTATTTCTTAGAGAAATAAAACTGATTTTAAAATGAAAATGGATAAAAATTATCTAAGATTTTCTTTAAGTATATCCTCATTAGATTTAGTAATGTACTAAGTATCAATATCTGAGACTCAATATAGACAAAAAATAATTAAATTAATTTCTGCACATATAGGTTTCGTGGCATTTGCATCTTGCAGCTTCAATGCAGTCTAAATTCAAGAGTCTTATCAAATTTCAGCCAAAGGAAAACCTATTCGTCAAATTGTAGCAATAAAATTATATTCTTAATAAGATTGGAAATACATTTGACTTTAATTTCATGGTGAATACAAACATGACAGATAATCTATAACCCCTATAATTATTCTTTCATAGAGCAGTTTCATACATTTGTTATTAAGAGCCCCTAGACGTACACACTCAGGGAAAAAAAGAGGTGTGACTCAAAGACAATTACAAATTGAGAAAACCTATTAAGGCCAAATATGTCTTTCCCCTGAGCCCTGCAGGGGAACAGACCAATCCCTAGTTCTCCAATGGTTTCTTTTATTGAATCTTTGTAAGCAACACTTGCACCATCTGCTGGTTACTTGAGAAATAATGTGGCAATCATGATGCAAAACAACCCAATGTCATAATTTTGGATCTTTGCTATGGAGAACTAATACACAGGCAGAACAATACAAAAACTTTGCAGTCTACATCACTGAAGGTTTTAGATGTAAAAACTTTTAAGCCAATAAAAGTTGATAATGACTTGGAATTTTGTGTTCTATTAGGAAAGGGTACAGAGTATATAATTAAGGCACAAAAATGAAAATGCATTAATACATTTGATAAATGAAGACTAAAAAAAAATAACTTACAAGTCCAGGAGGGCCAATTGAGCCTATGTCACCTTTTTGGCCCTGTTCGATACAATTTTAAAATAAGTTAATAAAAACATGAAAACATCCATTTCCTCAAAAAACATAATAGATAAACTAAGTTTCATAAAGATCCAGAAATCCATAATAAAATACACTAAAGACAAATACAATATGAGGTAGATGAAACAGTGAAACAGTACTGAGCTAAGCCTAAGAAAACCTGTGATGTTGTCTCACATTTACTAGCTACATGATCTTGACCAAATCAATTAACTTCCCTGCCTTATATATAGACGAGGATTCTAAATTATTTGTAGTGTAACATCGATGATTTTAAGATTCTTATTTTCTAGGAAACTATAAATATTTTATACAAGATGCCGAATAAAAACTTTGGTACCACTACATCAGTTAAAATCACTACTTTTTAAATTTATTTTATTTTATTTTATTTTTTTAGGTGAGGCAACCCTTGGTTGACTTCACAGATTGCAAGGACCTTGTCAGCTTACAATCCCTTATTTTTTATTTTTTACGCTTACAGCACCTGGTCTTCCTAGGTGGTCTTCAATCCAAGTACTAACCAGGCCCGACCCTGCTTAGCTTCTGAGATCAGACAGGATCGGGCCTGTTCGGGGTGGCTGTAGACTACTTTTTACATTCAGCTATGCTCCTTTTCATAAAACTTGTCAACAGCATAAATTTCGTGTCATTTCCATTATTGGCAGATATTATAGAGCTTATGGACTTAACTATCATCAGGAACAGCTAATAAATCACAATCGATTTTGTGGGTTTGCTCTTGGAAGCTAATGAAAGACAAATTCAGACAGCACTACTACCCTTAACCGGTAGCTACAATAGCATGAAGAACACAGTACTCAACTGTTACTCTACTGGCCAAGACTCAAGTGTAGATGTCTCTCACACACCTTTATTCTCATTCGAGAATTGTTCATAGAAATCTTTCATATATCCATAAGTTCCTTTTAAGGAGTTACTCTGTCCCATAACTTTATTTAATACTTGAAAAACAATCTTATTCTCTGAGATTTTATATCTTCCTTTATTCTAGCTGTGCCTCTTAGGCTAAGATAGCACTTAGATCTAGTTTAGAGATAAACTACCACTAAAATATATGCCCTCTAGGTACATTCAAGTTTGTAACACTCTTCCTTCCTTGCTTGCAAAACAACGCTTTTCATGCAAAGCAATTAGAGACTGGAAAACTAGACATTTTGCTATCTGCTATAAATAGGGGAATTGTGTGCTTCGTACATTCTTTCAAAGTTGCTTTAAAAACAGGCAACTAAATAAATAACCAGTCAGGCTGCATAGCCAAATGAAAAAAAAAAAAAAAAGACGAAGAATTAGCCACAGACTTCTAGGCAATAATTGCATAGAGAATGGAAATGTTTAGTGAAGACTTTCTAAATTCATAGCCATATGCCTTTTTAGTAGGAGGACCTCACTCAAATAGTGCTGAATCCTCTTTCTGGAGAACAAAAGTTTTGCCAATAATGTGTTCAAAGTAAAGACACCAACTTTTCACAATGGAAATGCTAAAGTTAAATAATTCTTCATGTACTTCCACCACACTATGATTTAAGAAAATGAATGAAAATTCAGAGGAAGTGTTATAAAAGAAAAAGGGGCAACACCAAAAGATGGATAAAGAAGGTATGTTTTGAATTTAATAGCTAGTTATTTAGAACTTTTTCATTTATAACTCAACCTTGGGAGAGAAAGGATCATGTTAGCTAGAATAAAACCAGGCACTTCTAAGTAATAAAATTCTTACCTTTTCTCCAACCTTTCCTGGTTCACCAGGGTAACCAGGATCACCAGGCAAACCCTTTAAAATATAGAGGAGAGAGTGACATCAGCAAAAATGGTGGAATAAGGACCTCCCCAAATCTTCTCCTTCATAAAAGTAACAAGAACCCTAGTAAAAATGGCCAGAGTCAACCTTTTTAGAACTCTATAAACAAAAGCATGCAGCAATCCAGGAAACATTTATTTAAAATAAAAAATGGCTGAATCTTGGTTAAGAATGCAGAGCTTTGAGGCATTTTAACTTGCTCTATTCCTATCACCATTCCTCAGCTTCGCGGTAGCCTTGAAAACCAACAGCACACAATTAAGGTTAAAAAACAGTAGCCTGGCAGCAGCTGGGAGGGGAAAGAACTGGGTTGGAGCTTTTTCAAAGCCCCATTCCCAGAGAAGTGTCAGTATTTCATTTGTCTGGTGATTCCCAAACAGTTCCCACTAGTCCCCATCTTGATTTGGCCTGACTTGAGTTCACCTAGTACAGAGAACAGCCTTTTCCCTGAGGATATCTGTACAAAACAATCAGAGGCAAATTGTTGAAAATCATGACCGCCTAAATCATGAAACGAAGACCAATTGTTCCAAAAGAAGTCAGGACTGAGGCCCTGAATTTATTTCCTCTTATACCATTTTATATATTTAAGCCATTTGTGAATATCGAATTCATAAGTTGAAGACTGTTTAACAAAATCACCTGTAAACCAATTTATGTTATTTTATTACTTCCAACATCCAGTTTTGTTAAGAATAATCCCTTTCCTTCAAAATGCTTTCCAAATGTCATCAAATTTTCTAACTGTTCTTGATAACCTCTTTTAATATCTACTGTGGATACTCTTAATATTGAAGCTGCAGGAAATAATTCTCCTGGACTCACATGTTTTTAATTTTCCTCTTTGTATTAATTAGAATTGTCTGTCAAAACTTTTACTGAAAAAAAACTTATATTCACACAAAAAGTTGTATGTGAATGTTTTTACCAATTTTATTCATGCTGGCCCAAACCAGAAACAACCAAATTATCCTTCAATGGCTTAATTCATAAATAAACCTTGGTACACCCATATAATCAAATACTAGTCAGCAATAAAAATAAATGAACTATTTATATACAGTACAATGTATTATGCTATATAAAAGAATCCTAATTAAAAAGGCTATATACAATATGACTCCCATTTATATAATACTCAGAAATAGGTACTATTATAGAGATAGAGAACAGATCGATTGTTGCCAGGAGCTTTGGGTGGTGGAGGGAGAGAAGATGACTACAAAAAGAGTATGAAGGAACTTTTGAGGGTGACGGAACTGTTTCTGATTATAGAGTTGGTTACACAACTGTACACATTTGTCAAAACACACAGAATTGTATAATAATAATGGTTTATTTTACTGTATACAAATTATCTCAATAAATCTGACTTAAAAAAAAAAGAATTTCTGATTCATATTCAAAAGAGAAAGAAATGTTAATTTCCATCATTCAAACAATTTCCAAATCTAAGCCTCTTTGCCCTCCTACTTCTCTATCTTGCCTCTTTTTCTTTTTCTTCCTTCCTTTCTTTTCTTTATTCCTTCCTTCCTTCCTTCCTTCCTTCCTTCCTTCCTTCCTTCCTTCCTTCCTTCCTTCCTTCCATTTTTTTTGGTAGTGGAGAATCACCTTTAACTACTCACTGGAGTTCCTGGTTGGCCATTCTCTCCATCTTTGCCCGGTTTACCCTATAGGATTCAAAGAAATGCAAGAATGTAAAACTGTTATTTAGAAAGTGTAAAGTTAAAGAATATAACAACCTTTATTTCTGCCTTGGACTATATTAAGTAGCCATTTTAGACTCCAATATTATCATAAATAAAAGAATATTTTATTTATTCAATTGTGACATTTCGAGGCAATGAAAGTAGGATTTAAGAGGAAAGAATAAAATTACACACACATTTAAAGATTTTTGCAAAGAATATTAGTAGCTGTAACACTTACTCTTTTGCCAGGCTCTCCTTGCTCACCTTTCTCACCTTTCGCACCACCTGGAAGACCCTGTACACACAAAAGTAGTTTTACATTGGTTTATGAGTACTATGTATCCACATCAATTTACATTAAATGGTGCTAAAGAATTTTAGGTTACTTACTGGAGGACCACGCAACCCTGGAGGTCCAGGAGGCCCCCGGTCACCAGGAAGTCCCTATGCAGTAGTAGGAAAAGGAAAGCAATATTAATACTATTAATACTACGGCTAGCTAAGAATGCTTTTAACAAGCTTAACTATAGACTCATGTAGTATAACCAAAGATAAACAAATGCTTCTAATTCAAAGTTGAAATCTCCTAGGCAAAAAAAAACTTAGAGCCACCTTTGCTCACTTCAGCTAATTTCTATTGTATGTACAAGCCAATTTTTGAGGTAAATAACAAGATAACACTTAAAATGAAAGTATCAATAATTTTTTATTCTTACAAAATGTTTTATAAAAAAAAGCAAGAGTATCTAAAACTAAGAGATTTCGGGGCTGTATAAAACACATACATTTTGGCAGAGAATTAAATGGCCCAATCCATATTAATGGTAGAGTTTCAATACAAATTGTCCTTTATTTTTAACTTTTTTATTAGCATTTAGGTGAAACTACAATGCATGAACTCTGTTCAAGGATGATGGTCCACTATACTATAAAAGATATGTTTGATCCCCTCATCTACTCTAGTAGAAACAAGGTATCAGACAACTATTGCTAAACAGAATACCACATATTATATGACTCCATTTATATGAAATATCCAGAATTGGCAAATCTATAGAGCCAAAAATTTAAATTAATGGATGCCTAGGGTTGGAGAGTTTGGGAAGAAATGGGGTGTGACAACTAATAGGTATGGAATTTTTTTTGGGGGGGGGTGATAACGATGCTCTCAGATTATAGTGATGAATTCACTATCTTGTAAATATACTAAAATGTAATCATTCAATAGGTGAATTGTATAGTATGTGAATTATATATCAATAAAGCTATTTAAAAATTTAATTATCTCACATTCTTAATTTAAAAATACCTTAACATATAACCATATTCCAGCTTATAGTGCATTTTAATGGAATGCCATTGTCATAGTAAGGTGTTCATTGATTTCCTCTCTACATACTCACCTGATCTCCTTTCTGAAACTCTACATCGATTGGTCTTTTCTGTTCACTGATCTGCCCAGGTGGCCCAGGAGGGCCCTGAAGACCTTGCTCGCCCTGTTTGTAAGGTAAAATAAGTGATATTTCATAATTTACACAGACAATAATATAACATGTAAGCAAAATCAGTTGCAAGAAACAAAAAGACAAGTTCAAATGACTATGAAAAGAGAAAACACGAGGTTGAGTAACCAACTTTTTTCTTTACTCACCTTTTCACCCTTGGGTCCTTGGAAATTTAAGCCCATATTCCCCTGAAGAGAGAGGTTTCAGTTTAAAATCTCATTGACAATGACCAAAAGAATCCACACTAAATAAAAGATGTAATGAGAAAGAAAATACCTTTGGTCCTGGAAGCCCTGGTGGACCAGGTGGGCCCTAAGAACAGAAGACCCAGAAAAGGAAACAAGTATTATATTAATAAGTTTATTAAAAATTATATGGTTTCATAAAAGGTGAGGACTAAAAAGCCCTTCAAAATAATATTTCATGTTTTTTCTCATTGCTTTCTAGTCAGAGTTACACATTTAAAATGATTTAAACAAACTAGGTAAACATAGAGACTTCTCATGACAGTATAGAGAGGGCAGGGGAAGAAATGCAAGGATGTGTAGAGGCAGAGGGGTAGAACCAAGCCAAAAATCAATACAAAAGTTAATCTCAACAAACACATTAAATTTCTCATCCAGAATTATAGATTATTTTAGGTAACATAAAGCAATTAACTCTCTAATTATAAAATGTATGTGTTTAATTTTTTAGTTGTTTTATTTTTATATGATTTAACTTTGTATATTTGAGAATGTTCAAGGTTTTAAAAGTTAAAAAGCATTTAAGTGAAACAACAATTGTCTGCCCAAGTGTATCACCTCTCGATCTCAAAGGATCTATTTATTTATATATTGTATCATGGTGGCATTTCTGAGTCTTTGCTTCACATGTTGAATCAGGGTTAATTGGAAAGAAATTTAGAAGTACGGACTAAATCAGTTATGTGGCCACAAGAGCTAAGGGAATTCAAGGTGTAACAACACACTTAGAATATACCAATGTTGTAACAACAGAGTTAGGAAAAAGTGCCATAGTCCAGAGTCTCATGTATTGCAGGAAGTCTACAAGTAAAACTAGCTAAATAAAAGGGTTTTCTAAAACTCTCCGAAAGATTTCCAGGAAAGCAGAAATCACAATCTTTTCTGATAGATTCTTCTAGTACTTAACAAATGTTTCTTTCATTCAAGAATAGAGGACCAATTGTCACAAGCAGAAATGTGCAATCTATAAAGATATAATGAAAACTGTTACTTAAATATATGGTAGATGAGAGATAGAGTGGCACATGAGAAATTACTTTGGCTGAAGTACAATTTTCTTGCCCTTGTAAGCGGACAACAGCAAAGCTCTAAGTCTAAAACATGACTTGAATTAAATCTGAGTATTTCAGGTGTAAAAATACTTAGAACTAATTAGAATAAAAAATATGAGTGACCATAGAGGTAATAAAGTAAGAGACTAGCTGCATATACAGGGACTTTAGAAGTTTTCGCTTCTTTCCAAGGGTATACAAAACCTTATCCCATTGCAGAGTGATTCACTATTTTTACCAATCCTACTATTTTGTCACAGGTCCTTAAGAAATGAGAGACCATATTTTATTTTTGTGAATACCTGTTTTTGTTCCTCTTAAACAAAAAACTGGAATTTGAAGAAACATGTTTCATCAAGTAACTAGAGAACTGCTTTAGAAGACTTCATGAGATGACCAGAATCAACTTCAGCACTGACACATCAAGAGATAACCAACAAAATACTTTATTCTACATCTTACTGTTTGTGAATCTAATTTTTCCCATCTATAAAATCGAGCTATTACTTAGCATATATCATTCATGATAGCATTGTAAAATCTCCAGTAAATAAGAATATTATAGATTGTGAGCACTGAAAATACATTATACTTCAAATTTTATGTATATATAATATATATACATATATGTATATATATGTATAATACACATATAATATATGTGTGTGTATTATATATGTATATATATGTTTGTGAAAGAAATGAAAAGAAAAGGAGAAATGAAATTACAGAAGCAAGCTTACCATCAAACCTGGTGGTCCTGGAGGACCAACTGGCCCTGGCATACCAGCGGGACCAGCCGGGCCCTATCAAAAAGAAGTAAAGAAAATAATAAAAAAAAAACACCTCATTGTATCATAAAAAGAACTAAATGTATGAAATTTGAACTTGAGTTGCCAGAATTCCGTTCTACAATTCTATAATTCTGCAGTATAATCAGAAATTTAAAATGTATAAGAACGAATGGACTAAATAACTATAAATAAATTCAACTAGACAGAACGAATTAAGCTTTTAGAAAACTTGTGTTTTACAGTGATAAATAACAAATGTCGGAGAAACATCATAAGGAAGTTTTAGAAAATAAAGCTATGAAGGTGGGCATTTAGAGGGGCTTTTATGTTAGAACTGGGAAGTGAAAGGCTACTAGTTTCAAGCTGGCTTTTCTAATTTTAAAATAAAAATAAATAAAATTAAAGATAATAAAAGGAGTGAAAATAACTGGGACAAAAATGAGGGAATGTTGCAACTGTTGTGGAACACAATTTGGGATCTTAAAAAGTCGAAAATTTGACTCCCCTGAAATCTAGCAATTCTATAGCTAGGTATAAATCCCTGATAGTTTTGCAATGAAAAAAAATCTCCAAACAGCCCAAATATTCAACAATAGGAAGTTGGAGAAACCACATGTAGAATGTTCACACAATGAAATATTATATGGAAGTGAAACTGAATGAACTACAGCCATATACAATAATATGGATGAATCTTAACATATCAAATAGAAAAAATTGCAGTATTTTTACAAGTATTATATTATTTTAAAAGCAAAACTAAGTATTCTATTACTTAGAGATATATGCATATGTAATATATGGGAGAAGGCAGAAACCACAGGTTGATATAAAATTGTTTGTAATGGTCTAGTTCTCACATGCTGTATTGATCGCAAGTGTTCATTTAGTAGTTACGCTTCACAGCATACATATATTTTGCATGTATTCTGCTGTATTTCAAATATTACATAATAAAAATTTATAAAAGATAAAGGGTAAGATTGAGAGTATGTAAGAACATATGGATAGGTGATGTCAAGTATGAAATGAGGCAGTAGTTTAAAAAGTCCCTAACATTGTACCTTAAGTGATTAAATATTAGAAAGTACTGATTTTTATTTTTGGCAAAGAGATTAATCTTCATGAAATATAAACCTCAAGAAATTGACTTCCTAATACTCCAAAGTTATTACTGTTTCTATGCATGTATGCTAGCTGTAGGCTAACATAATAACTTTTTTCTTAAGATTATAGTTTATGTTCACCATGCATAAATTTTATTTCTTCAGCCTTCAAAATATGTTCATATATAATGCATAGCTGATAGTGTTATAAATGATGCCTTCTAATATCTGAAATGGGAGACCTATGATTTTTATTTTTAATCAGACCATTTACAATTATCAGGACTACTCCTACTACGCTACTGATCTCCACAGCACAAGAATAAGAATATAGAAGCCTATTTCTGTTGCCAAACTCAAAACAAATATTTCCATGGAAACTGGATAGAAAAGCAGAAGAAATAAGGTAATGCTTCTTAAAATTCTCCTTGATCCAGACTGCTTTTATCTTCAGGTACAAAGTATATCCAATGTCTATCAAACTTCACATGATAATTTATATAACTAAAATAGAGGGTAGTAAAGATTTGAGGAGAAAAAAGTGATGCTGTGATCTGATTAAACCAATATAGCAAAGAGGAAAATCAGTGGACGCTTACTTGTATTCCAGGAGGACCTGGATATCCTGGATTACCCTTTGGTCCTGGCAGTGATGACATAATTATACTACCTTGTTCTCCCTGAAAGAAACCATCAATGGAAGTAATAACTAACAGTTATGATACATGAAAACTGACAAGTGCACAAAAAATGATCTGAGAATTCAATTTATCACATAAATGTCCTAGAAGATTAGGCAAATTCAATAATTAACATGAATAAATTTACCTTTTAAAGGGAAATGAGGAAGTGGCCAGAGTATACTGAAGCACAGTTGAGTAATTAAGAGCATATAGTACTTTCAGTTTCTCATTCACTAAAAAACACTTATTAAATATTAGTATTTGCCAAGAATTGTGTTAGGCTCTGGATAATCAGTAGTGAAAAGATAAACAACATCTCTGTTCTCATGTTATTAACAATATACTGGAGAAATGCAGACTATAACATGTAAACAAATAAGATGACAAAATGTTCTGTTAAGGGTTTAAAAAAAACAACATGGTACATGATAAAGAAATAGTGGAGGACTAAAAAGAAATGATAATTATGTGATGTGGTGAAGGTAGTAATTATCATTATAATGGCAATTATATTATAATATATAAATGTATCAAATTCACATGTCGTATACCTTAAGTTTACACAATGTTACATGTCAAATATATTTCAATTAAAAAAATAGTGAAGGAAATTAATTTAGTGTGGGCAGTCATAGAAGGGAAATCTGTGAAGGTAACATTCACGTTGAGATCTAAAGGATAATAAGGAGTCAGCTAGATGAAGATGGGGGAAGAGTGCTGGTTAATGTAAGTAAATAGCATGTACCAAGGACCTCAAAATAAAAGAGTTTGGCACATTCAAATAACTTAATGCAGAGTAGTGTGATCAGTGAGACAAGGGAAAAGTAGTAAAGATAAAGCTGGAAATGTAGGGAAGGGACCAGAACATGCAGGTCTTACAGGTCATGAAAAAGAATGTGGACTCTATCTTAGATGTAGTGGGAAGTCCTTGAAGGTTTATAAGCAGGAAGATTAAATTATAGATTTACATTTTTAAAAGATCATTCTTGGCTGTTTCATAGAAAATCAATCAGGTTGGAAGGTCGGGGATATAGCAAAAGAAGGAACTAGTTAAGCGGCTATTACAATAGCCTGGATGAGACATTATGGTTAATGTGGTGGCAGTGGAGAGGGAGATAAGTGGATGAATTTAAGATATATTTTATAGGCAAAATTAACAGTATTTAGTGATAGAATGGAATGAGGATGTGTGTGAAAAGGCAGAAAATATAAACACTAACTCTCAGGTTTTGGGCTTCTGTAATGGTGTACATAATATATTGTGATGAAAATTTTAGAGATAAGGAAGCCAGAGGGAGGAGCAAGTTTATTTTGGGGTCTGTTTTAATTTTGAACATGTTAATTTGAATATCTGGGAGATATCTGAGTGGAGATATTAGGGAAGCATCCAGGTCAGGAGAAAAGTCTGTTCTAGAGATATAAATGTAGGTATTCAGTAACTAAATATTAATCAAGATCATAAGCATTAATAATATTGCTAGGCATAGAAGAGAAGAGTCGGGACTGTGTCTTAATACCTGCTGGATAGAATAGAATGAGTTTGCATAGAAGACTGCAGAATGACCAGAGATGCAGAAGAAAAATCAGGGAATGATAGTGTCACAGAATACAGGGGGAAAGTATTTCTAGGGGGAGCAGGTGGTTAATTGTATCAAAATGTAATGAGGACTGAAGGTATCAGAAATTTGAGTTTGGTATACACATTTGTAAGTGTATCAGCATGTAGGAGGTATTTAAAGCCACAGGAACAAAAGAGACTACTTAAGAAGAGCTTGTAAATGTGCATCTGCACAACTTCTAGAAGCATAGATTTTAAGAAAGAAGTCAGAGACATTATCTCATTAAAGTTGCAAGATTTCCAAATATTTTATTCAAAATGTTTACCTTCCTGGCATGAGCTGCTTACCTTCATACCTGGAATCCCAGGAGGTCCTTATTATTAAAAAGAAAAGATATATTTCCTTTACCCATGGTGCTTTTTACATAGCTGGCCCTCATGAATGTCTGTGGAATAACTAAATGAATGAATCATGACCACACACACACATATGTATATATATATATACACACACATACAAACATATATATAGGTTTATATATATATATGTACATATATGTAGGTATATGTGTATATATATCAAGGCAAAAGATGCAATGTTTTCCAAATAGAGTCCAAACTAAATAGACTACTGTAGTGTCACTTTAAGCCCTACACATCTTAGGATACTTAGAAATGACATTTATATTAAATACCATAGAATCCTTGCTTTTATCCAGCAACTTTTAAAAAAAAACAATAGTTTTCTAGTTTATTACTTTCCACATGAATGCACTGAGCTCACTTTCTATACTTCTGCTTCCTCTGTCAATTCTTGTGTTCAGTATAATCCCAAATTTTATAACTTACTGGAGGACCCTGTAAACCAGGAAAACCGGGACTTCCTGGAAATCCACGTTCTCCCTAAAAGGAGTTAAAAAATAAAGAGCATAGAGGAACAAGAAACAAAGCATAAGTATACCAAAAGACAATGACATATTGAAAAGTTTTTTTGTAAAAGTCATTTGAAACATGCCAGATTACCAAAAATGCATCAGGCTTCACTTTCCAATTACTTCAATATCAACTATCCATATCAAGTCAACCTTCAGTGACACTTTCATCTCTATTCATCAATCCTAATCAGAAATAAAGAAAAAATTCTTCTACTTCGTTCATTTTTTTTTCTGAAAAATCCATTTTGAGATAGTCACACCTCAGATACCTGGCCATAATCACATTTAATAGTTAATGATTTGCCCCAATTTCCTGCCCATGTATTATACAGATTCTTATTTTAACTCCCTATTGCCTTTTTCTTTTATTGTAAACTATTTCAAATTATTTTTGTAAAATGGAAAAGATGGTCAGAAAGAATGCCATTAATATCACCAAGAGGACAATAATAGCAATAGTTCTAGCAATTGCAGGTCATTATGTTTTCTAGGTACCCAATTTTTCTCACTCACCATTGTAAAGTACTGATATGGACATATGGTTTAGAAAAAGAAAAGCTAAAATTGCTGTAGAAGAACCTTAACCTCCTTTCAAATATCTATATGCCACAGTAATCCTAGAAACATCCTTTTTGTCAGAGGCTTAAAAGAGTAAAATTATTACAGCTGCATGCCTTTGAATTATTGTCTAATACCTTTCTCTCCACCACTTTTTATGCATGGAAAAGGTAGGTCCAGAGAGAAAGGAAGTGGCCTATACATCAAGTTTAGAAGATGAAAACAAAAGAAACCATGTATTCTGGCTCCAACTCTGGGGTTCATTCTGATAGTTACATAGCAAGAAACATAAGAAACCAGTTATTCTGAAAGTATACATAATAAATCCATTTTTAAAAATTTGTTACTTATATAATTGGAGGTCTCAAACACAAACTAATTATGAAATCTGCTAAGGTGCAGCTTTATAAAAAGAAAGAAAAAGATCCCTTTAATCATATAGCATAGTGTATTCATTGTAGATACATTTGGTCTTCAAATTTAAAACTTTGGCTAGTGGTCTGTTTGTTGCTCAAGGCATCCTGGCAAAAAACAAACAAACAAACAAACAAAAAACAGAATAGGTACAAGAATATAGTCCACTTTAACATGCAATTTGCCATGCAAACTAACTCCAAATTGGTCCTATCCTTGTAAGATTGCCCCGATGAAATGAAGAGCACAAGTAAACCTCACAAATCCAAAAGATTGTTGTTGTTGTTGTTGTTGTTTTTGTTGTTGTTGGCAAAGGTCACACTGAACTGAAGAAATATTGGAGATGAAAATAATTTTACTGCCTTCAAGTATACACTACAATAATTATCACAAAATATGGCCTTTGCAATGCAAAATAGTTTGTTCAAGTTATTTTAAATACATGCTCTAATATAAAATCTGACACATGCCATTAGAAAGATCTAGGATATTCATGAATAGTTTCACAGAATATTATGTGAAAAATGGAAAATACCAAAAGAACACACAGAAAGTAATAACATATTGCACTAACTTATAGGAAAAGGAAAAAAGCGAGGAAATAAGAACAGAGGATATAATATGTAAGCTTTCAAAATGAGCAAATTTTCCTCATTTTTTCTTGCTATTACTTTATATTAAATACAGTTGACTAAAAACAAGAAAAGTGGATCAGGAAAAAATATTTTTCCTAAAAGCAACAAATGAACAGGACAAACAGAGACTCATGGACATGAACAATAGACTAGTGGTTACCAGAAGGTAGGGGGGAAGGGGAGGGAAGGTAGACGGGGTAAAAGGGGTCAAATATGTGGTGAACAGAAAGAAATGAACTATGTATATATGTGTATGCCTTACTGTTAAAATGTACATCTGAAACTTACATATATATTTGTCCTATGTAATGTTTTATTTTTCTTTTTAAATTGTTAAATTCCTCATTTACATTGATGAAGAAGAGTTTCATGTTTCATACTAACAGTTTATAGTAAAAATTGATGTACTGTATTACATATGGATTTTTAGGATTTTTCTTAAGGAAGTTATTAAGCAAGGAAAAAAATTTAAATGTGAAATAGTTGAGAACTTAAATTGTATCTAGTTTTAAAAAGGCAAAATAAGGAATGACATTCACAAGTATTACTTATAACAAATAATATAATATTTGAAATATATATATCCTAATTCCTTTTTAACTCTCATCTTACTTTACGCTAAAGTCAGAAAAGGATTTGCTAAGTAATGTTCAACCCAATGCAATATCCAAGTTAAAGCATTACTGATGTTCCAATATATTTAAAATGTTAACTCAGAACACATTCGATGTGTGTTCTAGACATGAAGCTACTATATCTCTTCTTCAACATTCTTCATATTAATTTATTTAGATTTTTAAATCTATTATTATCAAGCATATTGACTAAGATTAAGTTGAAGAAATCTCACCTTGGTTCCATTGCATCCAGGGATACCTTGAGGTCCTGGGGCCCCATCATGTCCTGGCATTCCCTTTGAAAACGGATATGACACATGTATAATATATCTTAGATTATTTTTTAAGGGGTTTTAAATAAGAAGCCAAATCCTACTTACGGGAAGTCCTGGTGTCCCTGGAAATCCAGGAAGTCCAGGAGGACCCTATAAAAAGTAATAAATTCCTTGAACCAAATTACAATTAGTAACAATAAAATAATATCCTAGCTAAGAGAATTATGAAAATTACATTTAGAAAAGCAAAGGACAATAAATGTCTCATTGATTATTATCACTCACTGTTCTTTTAAACATTATAGAAAAAAACTATATATGTTAAATCCTCTTATAGAAAACTGTAGAAGAAACTCCTATTCGAAAGAGCATTGTCTTCATTGTATTTAGTAAAAGCAGACAAATTAGTGGATGAAATGTCTTTTCTAAACTATAAAGTGGTTCTCCCAGGTTTGTGATGAATATTGAATTCAGCAGGGGATGGGTAGGTGTCAAATATATCTGCCTCTGAGAACATCGATGCGACCACTCTCCAAATTCTTCAATCAAATTTCCTTCTCAGTATTGGAAAAGTACATATTCTCTGTAGGTGAGTAATTTATATCTAAGAATCTATCCCAAAGATACACTAGAAATTATGAAACAGAATACTGAATTCAAGGTTATTGATTGCAGCATTATTATTGCTAGAGTTTAGAAACAAACATATAACAATAGTTATACCTAGAGATTAGAAACAACAGGGCCATGCCTAAATAAATGATAGTACATCTACATCATCTACATAATGTAAAGCCATGCAGCTGTTAAAAAAAATGAGGAAGGTCTCTGGACTTGAAATATGTAGTGGTCTTCAAGACATAATGTTAACTAAAAGAAACAAAGTGTATGTAGTCTATATAATATGCTATCATTTTATAAGAAAGGTAGCGATACTTAACAATGAAAAGATTAAAAAAACAAAAACAAAAATTAAAATGATTATCCTTAGGAGGAAGGTGGAAACAGAACGAGGAAATGGCAAGGATGAATGGGGAAATCTCTGACTAAACCTTATAGAACAATGTAAATGTTTTAAATAATTAAAAATAAAAATTAAGAAGAAACCAAAAGGAAATCATTAAAAATTGAAAACAATTAGGAATCAATTAACCTAATGGATAGCAAGAGTTGACATAATGATACAGAGAAAAGAATTATTTCAAATGCCTTTAAAACATATTTTAACTATAATTCCTTAGTGAAATTAGTCAATTCGAAGAGGAAGCAAGAACAGAAAGAAATAACTAATGGCATTTAAGAATTCTATTATTATTAATAAAATTAAAACGGTTATTTTGTTAATTTTTAAATTCCTATTTTGAAGCTAATATAAATATATTGTAGGATAAAGGAAATAATAAATCATGTTAATGTCATTAGGAATCAAGACTTTCACCTCAGGGAGAGAGGTAGCAGGGAGAGACAATAAGTATACAAAAATCTTATTTTAAATTTCAGTTAGAAGTATTAATACGAACTCATGCTATTTTGCTCTTAAAAATATATATCTCTTAACTCTGTCCAAAGAAAAGGCATCCAAACAATGACAAATCCACCAGCAATGAAAACCCCTAATTTCAGATTGTGGTATCTAAGTCATATTTTTCACTAAAAGGATCCTGGATTCAGAGACATGGTCAATTACAGATCTGAAGAGGAAATGTACAAAATAAGCCTGAAGGGTCTTATATCAGAAAGCAAGAAAGTTATCAAATCTCAATATGGTTTTCAGTTCCCGTCAAGATGGCAGAGTAGGTAAATGCTGTGCTCGCTTCCTCTCACGACCACATCAGAATTACAACAAAACAACAGAACCATCATTGAGAATTGATGGATTGAAGTACAGATGAACAGAAGATCTATAACTAAGGACATACAGAATAAGCCACCTTGAAACTCGTAGCTTCAGAACAGGCTGGCCCCACACCCATATGAGGAAGTTAAAAATATGGAGAAATATCGAGGATGCAGAGGTCACCCCTGAGGAGTGAAGGGTCACACACAGCCCTACATCAGGCTCCCAAGCCCACAGTTCCAGTGCCAGGAAGAGAAGTCTCCACAACTTCTGGCTGTGAAAACCAGAGGACATTGTGGCTGAGTGAGATGGAGGGCTGCTGGAGTAACAGGCACTCCTCTTAAAAGGCCTGCACACAGACGTAATCTCTGACGGACTCACTGGCTCTGAGCTTCAGCGCTAGGACAGCAGCTTGAAAGGCGCCAGTGACATACAGGGAGGAACTAAATTGTGTGCCTTTAGGGCGAGGGCTGGAGGGGCAGTTATCTCCCAGACAGAAGTGCTGGCAGAGGCCACTGATTTTTTGTCGAGCCTGCCCCACACACAGCATGCAGACACAGGTAGCCTACATATGAGTCTCCGTCAATCGGGCTAACATCTATGCCCTGCCCTAGTGATTCCCCAAGATCCTGCCCCACCTAAATTGCAGGCCCAGCCAAGCCACTTCCAGTAGCTTTTCCATATAAACAGACTGTTTTGACTCATGTTAGAGACATTCCTAAAATCTCTCAAAGGTTCACAAACCCCAAACAAGCAGCACCTGGCCTCAGTGTGCCCCGTACCAATTGCTGAACAGCCCCAATCCTGTTACTAGTGGCACTCAGCCTCATTTTGCAGTTTAGCCTCTCTCCAAGTAACTCCAAGTCCAGTACAAGTGGTAATCATCTGCAGATCACTTTGTAGCCCCAGGCAGGAAACAGAGGGCAACTGATCTTGACCGGCAACAGAGATCCTCCCAAGAGGCCCACAAATGGTTGCCTTAGGCTACACCAGAGCACCACAAAAGCTTCTCTACAAACAACACACACAAAGGGCAGACTGGGCAGGCCAGGACCCTGATAAAGCAAATCCTTCTGTGTAAGTTCAGCTGCAGCACAACAGCTGCAGCACAACAGCTCCTCCAAAATAATCATAGCCATTACATATAACAATCAGCCTGAAGGTCAATCCTTCCTATTGACATGAGAACAGCAACCAAAGCTCATTGAAATGGGAGGGTACACACAATCCACACAAAGAGCACACCTGGAGCATCCAGCTCAGTCGACCAGGAAGACGGAGCACTGGGTCCCACAGGATGCTTACTATATAAGGCTATGCTACTAAGACTGAGAGACATAGCAGCCCTACATAATATATAGAAATAAACACAGGGAGGCAGCCAAAATGGGGAGACAAAAAAACATGTCTCAAATAATAAAAGAAAACAAAGCTCCAGAAAAAGAACTAAACAAAATAGAGACATGCAATCTACGAGATGCAGAGTTCAAACCACTGGTTATAAGGATGTTTAATAATATCAGTGAGAACTTCAACAAAGAGATGAGACACAAAAATGGAGATAGAAAACATAAAAAGAACCAGTTAGAAATGAAGAATGCAATAAAGAAAGATACTGAGGGACACTAATAATGATAAAATGAATCATACACCAAAAAGACATATTTATTAATATCTATGTTCTCAATCAGAGAGCCTTGAAATATATAAAGCAATTACTCACAGAATTAAATGGAGAAACAGACAAAAACATTATCGTACTAGGGGACCTAAATACCCCGTTGTAGGATATGGACAGATCATCCAAACAGAAAATTAATAAGGAAATAACATCCTTAAATGACACATTAGACCAACTGCACAGAATTGACATTTAAAGAGCCTTCCATCCCAAAACAGCTGCTTATACATTCTTCTCTAGTGCACATGGGACATTCTCAAGGACTGACCACATACTGGGACACAGACATAGCCTCAACAAATATAAGAGGGTTGAAATCATACCAGCCATTTTCTCTGATAGCAATGCTTTGAAGATGGAGATCAACTGTAAAAAGAAAGCAGGAAGAACCATAAATACTTGAAGATTAAAGAACATGCTACTGAAGACTCGCTGAGTCAGAGAAGAAATAAAAAGAGAGGTCAAGAGATACACAGAATGAATGATAATGATATCACAACATATCAAAACTTTTGGGACACGGCAAAAGCAGTAATAAGAGGAAAGTTTATATCATTACAGGCCTATCTCCAAAAACAAGAACAAACTCATATAAAAAAACTCAACAGCCTCATCTTAAAAAAACTCAACAGCCTCATCTTAAAAAAAACTAGAAAAGGAAGAACAAATGAAGCCTAAAATAAACAGAAGGAAAGAAGTAATCAAAATTAGAGCAGAATTAAATGAAATTGAAAACAAAGAAAAAAATAGAAAAAATAAATGAAACAAGAGCTGTGTTCTTACAGAAGGTTAATAAAATTGACAAATTCCTGGCTAGACTCACTAAAGAAAAAAGAGATAGGACACAAATAAACAAAATCATGAAAAAGTATACAACACCACATTTAATAACCTAGAAGAAATGGACCAGTACTTAGAAAATTACAATTTTCCTAGACTGAATCAAAAAGATCTAGAAAATCTAAATAAACCGATCAGCAGTATGGAAATTGAAACAATCATCAAAAACCTCCCCAAAAGTAAAAGTCCAGGACCAGATAGCTTCACCAGTGAATTCTACCTATCATTCAAAGAAAATTTAATCCCTTATTCTCCTCAAACTCTTCCAAAAAATCGAAGAGGAGGCAATACTTCCCAAGTCATTATATGAGGCCAATATTACTCTGATACCAAAATCTGGTAAAGATAACACAAAAAAAGAAAATTACAGACCTTATCTCTCATGAACACAGATGCAAAATTCCTAAATAAGATACTAGCGAACCGAATACAGCAACATATTAAAAAGATTATACACCACGATCAAGTGGGCTTCATCACAGAGGCACAGGGACAGTTCGACATACGCAAATCAATTAATGTGATGCACCACATAAGCAAATTAAAAAAATAAGAATCCTATGATCATATCAATAGATGCAGAAAAAGCCTTTCACAAGATACAGCATCCACTTATGATGAAAACACTTCACCAAATCGGTATAGAAGGAAAGTATCTTAACATAATGAAGGCCATATATGACAAACTCTCAGCCAACATTACGCTTAATTGTGAAAAACTAAAAAGTCTTTCCTCTAAGATCAACAACAAGACAGGCCTGTCCACTGTCATCACTTATACAATATAACATTGGAGGTCCAAGTGAGTGCAATCAGGCAAAAGAAAGATATGAAAGGCATCCAAATAGGAAATGAAGAAGTCAAACTGTCACTATTTGTGGATGACATAATTCTCTATATAGAAAACCCTAAAGACTTCCCAAGAACACTATTAGAAACAATAGGCAAATACAGTAAAGTTTCTGGATACAAAATCAATGTTCAAAGATCCATAGCATTCTTATACTCTAATAATACATTGTCATAAAAAAGAAGAGGTAAATAATTCCTTTGCGATTACAACAAAAAGAATAAAATACCTAGGAATAAATTTAATGAAACATGTGAAGGACTTATTTAATGAAAACTATAAGACCCTATTCAAATAAATTGAAGAAGATATAAAGAAATGCAAAGATATTCTGTGTTCTTGGATTGGAAGAATCATTATAATTCAAATGACCATATTATCTAAAGCATTATATAGATTTAATGCAATCCCCATCAAAATTCCATTGGCATTTTTTAAATAAATAGAACAAAGTATCATCAGATATGTATGAAAACTCAAAAGACCCCAAATTGCCAAAGCCATCCTCAGTAAAAAGAACAAGCCTAGAAGGATCACTCTGCCTGACTTCAAATTATACTACAAAGAGACAATAATCAAAATGGCATGGTATTGGCAAAAAGGCAGACACACAGACCGATGGAATAGAATTGAAAGTCCAGAAGTAACCCCATGTTTATTTTATATGGGCAAATAATTTTTGACAAAAGAGACAAAAACAGACAGTGGAGAAAGGAAAGCATCTTCAATAAATGGTAATGGGAAAAATGAAAAGCAACCTGCAAAAGAATGAAACTAGAGTGTTGTCTATCACCACACACCAAAATTAACTCAAAATGGATTAAGGACCTGAATATAAGACCTGAAACAATAAAATGCGTAGAAGAAAACATAGGCACTAAACTCAAGGACCTTGGACTTAAAGAAGATATTATGAATTTGACCGCAAAAGCAAGGAAAGTAAAAACTAAAATAATGGATGGGACTACATCAAACTAAAAAGCTTCTGCTTTTTCTGTCAACAAGGTAAAGAGACAACTATCCGACTGGGAAAATATATTTGCAAGCAACACCTCCGATAAAGGCCTAATATCAAAAATATAATAAGAATACATTCAGCTCAATAACATCAACAACAACCACAACAACAAAACAATCCAACTGAAAACTGGGCAGAAGACCTGAACAGACATTTCTTCCAAGAAGACATAGAAATGGCCAACAGACGTATGAAAGGATGCTCAACATCGCTAGCTACTAGAAAAATGCAAATCAAAACTACAATGAGATACCATCTGGCACTTGTTAGAATAGCTATAATCAACAGGACAAGCAATAACAAGCGCTGGAGAGGATGCGGAGAAAAAAGAACCCGCATACACTCCTGGTGGAACTGCAAATTGGTACGGCCACTATGGAAAACAGTATGGAAGTTCCTCAAATAACTAAGAATGGATCTAGTATACGATCCAGCAATCCCTCTACTGGATGTTTAGCCCAAAGATTTGAAAACCCATATCCGAAAAGACATTTGCACACCGATGTTCATAGCAGCATTATTCACAGTGGGCAGGACATGGAAGCAACCAAAGTGTTCTACAATAGATTATTAGATAAAGATGTGGAACATATATACAATGGAATATTATTCGGCTATAGGAAGAGATGACATACTGCCTTTTGCGACAACATGGATGGACCTCGAGATAATCATGCTAAGCAAAATCAGCCAGACAGAAAAAGTTGAAAAACACATGATATCACTTATATGTGTGATATAAACCTAAAAGCAACAAACAAACAAGACAAACAGAGACTCAAGGTCATGGATAATAGACTCGTGGTTACCAGAGTGTAAGGGGAAGGAGGGAGGAAATGGGATAAAAGGGGTCAAATATGTGGTGACAGAAAGAAATTTAACTATGGGTGGTGAACATACAACACAAAATATATATGACTTACTGTGTATTGTACACTTGAAACTTACTGGATTTCATTAACCAATGTCATCATAATAAAAAAAAATAAAACGAAAACTTATTTAAAGAAATAATGACTGAAAAGTTCCTTAACATGTTGAAGGAAATATACATACAACTCCAGGAACTCAAGGAGTCCCAAACAAGATGAACCCAAAGCGGCCCACATCAAGACACATTATAATTAAAATGCCAAAGGTCAAAGTCAAAAAGAGAACCTTAAAAATAGTAAGAGAAAAGCAATTATTTACCTACAAGAAAGCTCCCACAATACTGTCAGCTGATTTTTCAACAGACACTTTGTGGGCCAGAAGGAATTGACACGAAATATTCAAAGTGGTGAAAAGCATGGGCCTACAACCGTGATTACTCTATCCAGCAAAACTATCATTTAAACTCGAAGGACCCATTAAAAGCTTCCCCAAGAAAATAAGCTAAAGGAGTTCATCAGCACCAAGCCAGTATTACAGGAAATGTCAGTGGGACTTCTTTAAGAAGAAAAAGAAAGATCAAAAATATTAATAATAAAACGGCATTAACTACATATCTAGCGACAATTGCTTTAAATGAAAATGGATTAAATGCTCCAATCAAAAGATGGAGTGGCTCAATGGATAAGAAAACAAGACCCTTACATATGCTGACTACAAGAGACTCACTTCAGATCAAAAGACACACACAGACTGAAAGTAAAGGGATAGAAAAAGATGTTTCATGAAAATGGAAATAAAAAGCAGCTGGGGTAGCAATACTTATATATCAGACAAAATAGACTTTAAAACAAAGGCTATAACAAGAGACAAAAATGGACCAGGTATTCCTACTTCTGAGTATTTATACAAAGAAACACCACTTTGAAGGGACATGTGAATCCATATATTCATTGTAGTATTATTTACAATAGTCAAGATATTGAGGCAAACTGGGTGTCTATCAATGGATGAATTGATAAAGAAGTGGTATATGTATACAATTAAATATTACTCATCCATAAAAAAAGAATGAAATCTTGCCATCTGCCTCAACATGAATGAACCTAGAGGGTACTGTGCTAAGTGGAGTAAGTCATAAAGAGAAAGACAAATGCCATATGATTTCACTTACATGGGGAATCTAAAGAACAAAATAGATTTGGCAGAAAAAAGGCAGAGTGAGAGACTTCCCCAGATCTCTCCCCTTGAAACAACAATAAGCTGAACATCTAAAACACAACAAAAAACACCAAAATTGCACAACAGCACATCTGAGCATGAGATCTGCGCATAAGATCTACCACAGGTCAGAACCGCGGGTGTCGAGTAGTGGACAGGGAGAAATGAAGAAGCTACCTCTCACAGCCACCGGAGCTCCCTGCAGGAGGAGGGTGAAGGGTGAAGGTGTGGGGACTTCCCTGAACAGCCCTGCCTGGGACTGCTGTGAGACCCAGTCACAGGGCAGAAGACAGAGAAGCGGGACGGGGCCACAGAGAAACAACAGTTGATTTTTACCAGCCCCGGTTGCAAACTGGAGGCTGAGCTGCAGCCCGAACTCCCAACCCAGAGGGCCCCTCACTCCATAACCGCGGAGACTAATCACCATGGAACCCCAGGGGAATATGAGCAAACTCTGCCTAGACTGTCGCTGGCACTGACAAGGACTGAAAATGAGGGTAGAGAGTGAGATTAAATATCTGCAAGAAAAATTTTTAAAAAGACATTCTAAGGCTTTATATAAAGCAGGGATCCAAGAGGCTTAGACGCCACCTACTGGAAACCAAAAGAAAAACACCTTCCTTGCAATAGGCTAAAGATAGATCTTTATATAATAAACCCTCCTTCTGGAAAAACAGCAGAATGCACTTCCATTAATGCCCAAGCAGAGAAATAGTCCATTAAACACCATGAACAACCAAGGTGACAAAGCATCTCAGAAAGAAACAGAAAAATCTCCAGAAAAAAAGCTTACAGACATAGAAATATGCAACCTAAATGACAGAGACTTCAGGATGGTACTTCTGAAAAAACTCAATGAGTTCCAAAATGAGTCATATCAACAATTTCAGGAATTAAAAAAAAAAAACAATTAAATGAGCAAAGCAAGGAGATTGAAACTCTCAAAAACAACCAAATAGAACTTCTGGAGATAAAAAAACAAACTGCAAGAATTGAAAATGAAATAGCAAGCTTGGGAAATAGAGTCAAACAAATGGGGGAAAGGATCAGTGATACTGAAGACAGAAATCTAGAAATACG
>NW_006437742.1:227169-263543 GCF_000325575.1 Pteropus alecto
CCTAAAAATAACATAATATTGTATGTTAAGCATAATTGAAAAATAAAAAATATATATATTAAATAAAATAGAGTTTTGTTAAAAGGACACAGGACAAGGATCAACTTGAAGGGACTTCCACAGATCAAAGATGGGAGGCTTCAAAGAGTAATGAATACAATTGATTTAAACACATAAATTCCATATGTTTATGAAAACAAATTAAAAATACCTTCCCTGATCATCACTTGAAGTTGCTGGTATACAAACTCATTACCCTATTAGAATACCAGCTGATAAATTAGAATTCTAGCTAATAAATAAAGAATAGAATTTTTTAAAAGCATCATTTTGTAAATCTGAATGGAAAAAAAATGGATCTAGGCAATGATGATCAATGGATCCTAAACCATTTTAGGTGAAAGCTGATGGGAAAATTTTCGATGGCAGAATCAGGCTCATATACCTGAGACCATTGATCAAACCCAGCATCAAAAAAGTGAGATAGATATGTGAGCCATAAGATGTATTTCAGTAGTAAGAACAAACACTAATTATAAAGTATTCTTTTTCCATTTCCTTAAATTCTTTGCTGTATAGTTTACATACAGTAAAATGCACAAATCTTAAGTATATAGCTCTTTCTGTATCCCCAGAAATTTCTCGGCTCTCCCAAGGCAACCCCAAATTTTCAGGAAATATAGGGGAAAGAGGACAATTTAAATGACATCACGAGTAAACAATCAGCCAGATTCAGAATGTGGAACACAGTACAATACAAATGACCTAGTTTCTCCAATGTCATAATAAAAGAGGCTTAAGAAACATAGCAAGCAAATGCAATATGTGGAACTTGCTTGGATCTTGGTTTGAATAAACCAATTGTAAAAAGACAACTTTGAGACAATTGAGGAAATATGAATATGAACTGAGTTTTGAAGTATACTGAAAAATCATCACTAATTTTTTGAGGTGTCTTATGGTATAGTGGTTATGTGGTTATCAGAGAGATATATGGAAGTATTCATTGATAGAATAAATGATGTGAGGGAACTACTTTAAAATATTCCAAAAAATAGTGGTGGGGGTACGGATGAAATATACTTGTCAAAATGTTGATAATTTTGAAGCTGAGTGATGGGTATATGGAGGTCTACTGTGCTATAGTCTCTGTACATTTGTGTATGCTTAAAAGTTTCCATAATAATAAAGTCTTAAAATCTGCATGTCAAGAGTTGCCTTGAGCTGAGACCTTAGGATGCAGAAACTATCAGGCCACCTATTCATAAGACTTTTGAAGTTCTAGTTGAGGGGCATGGATTATTCAAGTACTCCCAGATGCTTGGAAATGGGAATTGATAGAATAGACAGTTCTTTTTTAGTCTCCCCAGTGCTTGGGACATAGTTAATGGTAGCCAAAGCTATTATGAGGTATATTATGATTATTATGAAGAGCTTTAATAGTATTCAGATGTCCACTTATTACAGAAAAACAGAAATATGTCTACTAAAATAATCTAAGAATTTTGAGTTTCTTCCTTGCTTTTCCAGTACCCTACCCACACCATTCAGAAATGGCACATAAGCCAAGCTACCTGTTGTTACGCAGTAGACAGTAAACAGAATGCTTATGTAAAATTTGTACATCTATTAAATTTCTAGAGATCGAAGGATCAGAATATTTATCACACAGGTAAACATGCTATGTCACCACCCATGTATTTTATATTCAAATTATATTTAAACAATAATTTCCTCCTAATTTCATAACACACTAAAATATATATGTTAACCTAAAAGATTTTTAGAAAAATTCCACTTAATGTACACTTTAAATTTGAGACAAAGTCTGACTTCCAGAACATTAAAACGAAAAATCATACATCTTAGAATTGAGGAAATTTTGTATTCTTCCAAAAGTAGTTATTCTTTAACATAGTGGTTTAATCCATTGTTTCCCAAATTCATTTCTTCAAGATACACAAAGAAAATTATAATCTGTGTACATGGTACACGAGGAGGGTACACAGCCTGAGGGACCAGCCCTCTGAATCCAGAGAAAGAGATGGGAAGTTCTGGTTTAAACCATTTGCGTGATATATATTTCTAATAAAATGGAAATTTGTTAGAATTTATCACTTTTATATTTCTTAACCATAAGCTACTTAAAAATCATCTTACATTAGTTTATACAGACATATGGATGTATAAAGATAATTATCAAAATACCAAAGGTTAATTGTAGTCATATACCAACTCTTTCATTTAACTTTTTAAAGACTGAATTTTTTTTTTCGTTTCAATATGAGTCTTTTCCAGTTGTCTCATAACACTTCATTTGCTTGTTCTCTGTTTTGACCAACAAAGCATTTGATATACAGCACTTATCACTTACTCTGATCCCTTTTGGTCCTGGTGGCCCTGGAATTCCATCATCACCCTGAAAAATAAAACATATTCAGTTCTTTTACCTTCAAAATAGCCCTCAAATAACTAATTTTAGATTATAAAATAAGAGAATTAAATTTTCGTGAACCTTTGTGAAAGTTAGTAGAAATTTACATACCCAAGGAAGAAACATTTATTATTGAAAATGAAAACACTGAGCTAAGTTATTGTATGATAAAAAATAAGAAAAGCCTTTATTTACTGATAAGAAAACTGCTGACATGTAGAAGAAACTTAATACCTGTAAAATTAATGAATCATGCAAGAACAAAAAATGAAATAGTAGTATAGATATTCTCCAAATCATTTGTGCATAAATAATAAGAGCTGTAAATCTGTGCTGTTTCTATATTATTTTAATCTGATTCTCATGCTGGTAATAAATAGCATCATTTCTGAGCCGAAATATGTGCTGTTCTTGAGTTTGCTGTTTTAAACCTCGGCTTTGTTTTATAAGGCACTTTCTACTGGCAAAGCTTAAGAAGAAATAAGAAAGAAACATAGACTTTCCTTTCTAGCTTTTGTTATAGATTCCATGCAAAAGAGGCTATCCATGTATTAATCTATTTACCTTTTTCTAGTTACAATCGCATTGCTAAGAATATAAAGTCTTGTCTAATTAGTTTATTTAAAAAAATGAAATAAAGAAAACCTTATTCTCCTCCAAAAGTCAGGAATTTAAGTGGAGTATATAGCTAGTAGGCCACTGGCTGAGGCTTTAGATATCTTTTATTAAACCGGGACATCTTGCTTTATCCAAGTGGTTTCTAAACTATTCGACTCACCACCCTAGAGTTTCCTTTGGAGCTTCTTCCATACCTATGTCACAGCCCTCTTTCAATAAGCACAGCTCTATTTTTTTCTATTTGGGGCTTCTACAAAAAGCTTCATTTTGAGAAATGGTTACATGGTGTACTATAGTTTCCTGTGCTGCTGTTACAAATTATCACAAACTTTGTGGCTTAAAATCACACAATCTGGAAGTGAGAAGTATGACTGGGATTTCAGTGGTAGTGCCGTGTTACTTTCTGTAGTTTTTAGGGGAGAGAATCCATTTTTTATCTTTTTTCAGCTTCTAAAATCACCAGCATTCCTCAGCTCATGGCCCTCCTCAATCTTCATAGCCAGCAATGGCTGAATGAATCTTTCAAATATTGATCACTCTGACACTGACTCTTCTGTCTTCCTTTTCCACATTTAAAGGACCTTATGATTACAGTGGGCCCACCCAGATAATCCAGAATAATCTTCCTAGTTTATTTGTTTTTTAAACCAGAATGTCAGTTTAACATATAGTGAAAAAATGCAGCTGCCAAGTGGATTGGACATTTGTGCTGGATGAAAGACTAGTGCATTCTCCCCATCAGAAAAGGTATAGGAGAAGCCATGGTGTGCACGGATAATCTTCCTAGTTTAAGACCAGCTGATTCATAACTTTAATTCTATCTGCAACCTTAATTCCACTTGTCTATGTAACCTAACATATTCACAGATTCTGCGGATTAGGTCATGGCATCTTTAAGGGTGAGCATTATTCTGTCTCCCATAGTTTTCTTTAAAAAAACATTTAATATTCTACTCTCTCCACAACAGAGGCATCTCTAAGAAGATTAAAATAAATCTAATGCTATTTTAAAGCAACTAGAAGACTATTTGCTCAATGAATCTTTTTGTGTCTTCTCATTAAAGGCAAAAATAAGACAAGGATGTCTTAAGATTGTACTGGTTGTATTAACCAACATGGTTAGACAAGAGAGAGAAATTAAAGGAATAAAAATTGGAAAAGAAAAGGCAAAAATACCACCATTTGCGAATAATATAATTTTATGCTTTGAAAATCCAAGACAATTAAATGAAAAACTGCTATAATCTATAAGATCATTCAGTAAGATAACTGTACATAAATTAATATAAAGAAATTAATAGCTTTCATATATACCAATAACTACTGGTTAGAAAATATAATGGAATAAAATATGCGATTTATCATAGCAAAAAGATAAAATATTTAGAAAAAAAACTTTAAAAATGTACAAGATTCATAAGAAAAATATTTTTAAAAACTTGTGAAGTTCAAAAGGAAGACTTGAACAGAAAGGCAACATGTTCTTGGATAATAGGATTCAACACAAAAAAAGTCAATTCTCAACAAATTTAGTTACAAATTTGATACAATAAAAAATAAAAATAACGCATTTTTTTTTAAACTGGACAAGATGATACTAAATTCACATGGAAAAATACACAAGTAAGAATATTGAGTAAAATTGTGAAGAAAAAAAGAAAAATGAGGGGACACTAGTCCTGTCAGATATAAAAATATAGCATAAAATGCCAATAATGAAAATAGTTTGGTTCTGTGTGTTTATCATTCAAAGTTAAATTTCTCACTTGAAACTTACTCGCTTTTATTAACCAATGTCATTCCAATAATTTTAATAAAAATAGTTTGGTTCTGATAGTTAAATAAGTAGACCATTGGAATAGTATAGAAGGTTTCCTACAAGTCCATATATTCATGTGAATTTAGTACATAATGAAAGTGGCACTGCAAACCAATGGAGGAAATTATATAGGGACACACTTGTGAGGACATCAGGAAAAAAGATAAAGGTGGAACTTACATCACAAACCATACACCAGGATGAATCAGAAATGGATAAAAGTTTTACATGTGAAAATTAAATTATTAAAATATTAGAAGAAAACATGAGAGAAGTATTTTATAATCTTTCAGTGAAGAAGTCATTTCCTACACAAAATCCAAAAGCCATGAAAGACTTCTGAAAAACACACAGAGAGACATAAATATACACATACATACACACACCCAGCAAAGACAATGACTGAGGAGGAAATAATTGCAACTCACAACACAAAGGATAATCTCTCTACTATATAAATAGATTGTTGAAATATAAGCACCAACAATCTAGTAGAAAAATGGGCAAATGATATGACTAGACAGTTCACAGAAAACACAACTGATTCTTACACTTATAAAAAGATGCTTAACTTTACTCTTAATAAGAGAAATGCAAACTAAAAGTACATTGAGAGGCAATTTTTCATTTGTCAGTCAAAAAATCAAGTTACAAAATAGCACTGGTGAAGCTATAGGAAAACTGATCTATATTGCTGAGCCAAGAATAAATCATACAAGTTCTTGGGGGGCAATCTGGCAATATCCATAAAAATAAACACATAGACCATTTGATCCAGCAATACCACTTCCAGTAATCTTACAAAGATAATCCTTTATTGGGGAAAGGAAATTTATAAAATTGTAGATCTTAGTGGCACTATTTGTACTAGGAAAAAATAAAAATTACCTAAATGACCGTCAACAGGGGACTGGCTTAATAAATTATGGTTCATACACACAATGAAATACAATGCAGTTATTACAAATAATGAGGAGGTTTTGTACATACTGATATGGGATATCTACAATGTACATTAAGTGAAAAACAAAGGTAAAACAATTTGTTAAATAAACTACCATTTTATAAACAAAAGGAGGTAAAAGAACATCTACATATGTGTGTGCATGTGCATGTATATATTTTTATCTGCATGCATATTCATAAGAAATTCTTGGGCATATTTATAAGAAAATAACATAAATTGATACTTATTAAAGATATGGAGAACTCAGTGGCTAATGGACACCAGAATTAAATTTTATTTTTAAGAATAAAGAAATTCTTCAGAAAATGTATATACCACTCATATACATGTTTACATATTTTTACTTTCATATATAGGAGTATTCAGATTTAAGTATAATCCTATGAAATGTTTGATTCAGTATATGTATTAACATACACATATGTGCCAGAATACCCAATCACATAAAAACTATAAGTTCAGCAATGTTGTGACATAGGGAGTCATACTGGAGATAGAAACACAAAGTGCTTCAAATTCAGAATCCCAAAATTTAGAAAGCAGTCCAAGCTTCTCATTTTATGGATATTGAAATGGAACCACAACAAAAGATTAGACTGTTTTCTAAATTTCAACTGCATGAAATCACACCTTTAAAAATTATCATATTATTGTAGTATAGTCCCAGTTAATACTAAATTATTCCAAAGGAATTTTAATGTAGTGAACCATTTTTAATTTGACACAATATTTATTAAAGCTATTACCTCTCAGCAAGTACGATGTGCAAGAAACTCAGTCCCTAATCCTTGATAAACTCAGATGCAAGAAATTTAACCTTATTTTTCTAGGGTTTCTTATTCCATTGGACCTGATGGTTACCACTGTTGGATTCTTACTTTCTATTTCAGAGCACCCATTTCGCTAACATGGTTGAAATTTAATCTCAGTCGATTGCAGTTCTCACCTCATTTTCACAAGACTGTGCCTAAGTTATGGAAAGCTTAAGTAGTTCGAAGGTGTGAAACAGCTGAGGAGTGAAAACAGTTGAGGAGTGAAACAGTCGAGTCCAAGCTGGAATTCGCTGAGATGTTCCACACAAATAGTCTGCATGGACTGCTACTGAATTAGTGCTCAATTCTGTGCAGTTGACTCTTTCATATCTCTCTGCTACTTCTGTGCCTCTCCTGAGTGCACAAGAAATATTCTGCTGCTTTTGCACCTCATTGGACATAGGAAATTCTCTTAAATGCCTCATCTTAAATGTTCTTAAATTTTATGCAGTGATTTAGAGCCTTGATTTTTCCTCAGCATAAAGTTCTATTCAAGAAATTTAGCACAGATCCCTTCTGCTCTTGAATCTAACAAAACTACCTTGATGTACCGCCACTGCCTCAGAAATTATGCTGAACCATACTCCTACAATCTATGCTCTGATATAGGTAGGTGTTAAAAAATATTTATGCATTTAATTTCCCCCCTTTACTGGGAGGACTATATGATGAGTATCCATTTGTTTTCCTTAATATTCTAATGACATCATGTATCACTATTACATTAAAAAAATTAGGAAAAAAAGTTTTTAAAGCATTTTCCATTCCAGGCAAATGAATAGAACTGGCCCTTTCGTGTACCAGGTTCACCAGTCTACCAAATACAGATGGTAAAGGGCAATGAGCCAAAAAAGATATTTTAAAAAGAAACAGAAATTTCTCCCAATCTTACAATTCATTATTATCTCTTTCTATTCCCTATCTTAACATGCACATAAGATGCTGTTGTTGCTCATGGTATAGAAGAGACTTCCCACACTGCAGTCAGTGAGGAAGTCTTCCCAATTGATAGGGCAATAGCACCTTCAGATACATGAGCCTGGATATGGGAGACATAGGGTGTATGGATCTATTCTAATACTTTCTCTTCCACAGAATAACCTGTGTGATTTCTACCTTGCCAAATTCATTCATACACCATCCCAGGTAGTTATTACCACTCTGAATTTGACAAACTGTTAAATATGTCATCTGCCAACCAACCCCACAGATAAATGTCTGACTGCTGTGCTACTAAAAACAACAAATGGACACTTGATAGTGATGGTCTGCTCTCTTATCCTATATCTGTCCCACCTTAAACAAATTTTCCAATTCCATTCACCGATTCTGCCCACCAGGAAGAACTGGCTGATTGACCCCCATGGTAACAATGACTTATATTCCTAGCGCTATGTGTGTCCCACTTGGGGTATTATTGTTTATTTTTATTTTTTTGTAAAAGCCAGGCCTTTGAATATTCTTATCAATGTAACATTTACATGTGGGGCATTGATAAGAAACTTACAAATATTCAATCTAGCCCCTCCCATTGAGCATATCACACTAAATAGAATAAAAGGAGACCTCCAAAAACAGGTAGACTGGTAACTCAGATTTGTCACTTGGTATTACCATCTGCTCCAGGCTACTTTTCCCACCATCAGGGTCATTCAATTAAAGAACACAGTGTGCAATCTGCCTTTGACCTTTACTGAAGTCATTAATGACACTACTTCAGTTTTGGAAGCAGAACAGACTAGCCTCACTCAATTCCTTAGCCTAAGTAGTACTGGATAACAGCATAGCCTTCAACTTCCTGCTGGCCAGCCAAGGAGGGGTCTTACTATTGCCAACACTTCATGTTGTACCTAGATCACTGAAACTGGTAAAGTAGAAATATCCATCATGAGACTTAAGAAAAAAGCCTCCTTGCTCTCTAAAGTAGATCAGATGGGCTTGGCCATCTATTCCTAGCTTGGTGATGGTTGGGGCTCATGGTTACTCTCAATTCTCCAGGCAAACTTGGAATGATTTTGATCATGACTATGATACTGTGGTCTCAGACTAAGTACCCAGTTTTTGACATAACTCCTCAAAGTCCTACCCATTCGTGTCTACAGTGGAGTAGCCTATGTTTTTCACTCAGGTCTTGAAAAATCAATGGATGCAACTGAGGAGTCTGGCTCCTTGTTAAAAAGTTTGTGTGATGTTTCAGGCTTAATCATAGATGATTACAAAGTCCTTATTGTAGGCCTCATAGGGGAAAACTGCCCATCCCACACCAGACTTAGTGCACAGCCAGTGCATGGCAGTCCCTGAAGGGGGCTGTAGTCAAGAACTTGGGCCCCCTGACTGGTCATGTTCTTATGCATATCTGCATTGAAAGGTCCCTGGAACATTGGGGGGAAAATGGAGGATCCTTAAACATACTTTTTCTGCACTTTGACTCACTAGTTTTCCACTCCTAGCCCTTTCCTTTCTCCCTTTCCCCATCCCACCCCCAGGTCCATAAAAAAAAAAAAAGCAGGAGATTTTGCTCCAAGCTCTCTCAGAAGTGAAACAATTTCCTGTGTCTGCGCTGACTCATTTGACCCTCACTGGTGCTCTTCCATGAGGAAAAATGGAACAGTGGGGAAGCTGGCCCTTTCTCGGTTTAATTTTTTGCTTATACTGTCACAGTAAGTGACTAAAAGTCTGACTGTTACTTTCATTTTGGCTGTCTTTATCAGTTACTCTGACACCTGGAAGCTCAGCTCTCTCTAGGTCAGCTAAGCTCCTGACAGAACTTAATTTTTGTTAAGAATCCCAATCACCACATACAATTAATAGCATCTTTCAAAAGCATTTTAATATGGCAGTAATATTCATTTTTTAAAAAACAATAAAATATAGACTCGTGGGTGTTCTATTATTTTTATTTAAATAGTAGTTCCTGGCTATAATTCAGGAACTTTTAAATTGATTTGACACATATTTCCACATTCAAGATGGCTAATTTCTTTGATATTATTGGCTGGCAACTTGGCACATACCTTTTGTCCCCAAGGCCCTGGAGGCCCTTCTGGACCTGGAAATCCAGGCAAACCTGGATGGCCTTCCAAACCTGGAAATCCTCTCTCCCCCTGCATTTGAAGAAGAATAAAAGGTAAGACCATTTGTAAGTTTTCAAGCACAGGTATTGTTGAGTTTAAAAAAAAGATCAAACAACTTAATAACATAATAATTCAAAATTCACAGTATCCACTAACATGAGGAAACCTGTAACATGTAAGTGGAAAAACACAACCTATTCTGAATTTATATCATATATTAATGCAATCTTGTGCTTTCTTGTAAAATTAAAAGTATATAAGAGATGAAGTGAGGGTTAAACATACTGAGATCAAGAGTTTAACAGAAAATATGATAATAAGTCCAGGAAACCAGGTCTGTAGAGGTTAAATGAAATAAGTATAGTGCAGGGATGAAGAAGGGTAAAAGGAAACCATCAGAGAAGCTTTCAGATTTGTTGTAAAGAGTTGCAGGATTACCCAGAATGGAAATTCATTAGCTGATTGGAGATATATTATCCAGAAAAAGGTTTTATCTAGAACATGAAAATTTTTATTTTTTGATTATAAAATTAATACAAAAAGAAATATGTTTATTGTAGAACACAAAAAAAGTAAAGAAAAAAAAACACAAGTAATCTATCTAATCAGAATTACTATTTGAATTGTGACTCAAATTCAAGTTCTGACCATAGTACTTAGCAGCACTAATACAGCAGGGCTGCCTACCTACCAGTGAGTGTCCACCACATCTCATCAGCATTTATACTGTAAGGTTGCCTGATATGCATATCTGTACAGTCAGAGGTGGGTGTAGCAGAGCTACCATGATACACCGTTAGATCAACACATTAGGGTTAGTTATTTCGCATACAGCCAATTATACTAAGAGTGTGAACCTCCACAACCCTAGGAGATCCAATCACAGAAAGTAAATTCACCGCTAAGCTTAAGAACCCCGAGGGCTCAGAGCTTCATGACACATGCACCCACTACAGGGCTGAGTCTCTGTACAGAGGCTCTGGATCTCATCTGTGAGCCCTCTCACTAGATCCTACCCACAGTGACAGCCTTGGCAGCACCTAAGAAAGAGACAACCAGTAGCAAAGGGTAGGCACACAACAAAACTCAGCTTTCTTACTACCTGTATTAGGAATTAGATAGAGGACCGTCCCTCACCCCTTCTTCATGGAAGGCTTCTATAGTTTCTACTCCAAGAAACTTTCTACCTTTCAAAGGTTTGGGATTGCTCTTGCAATCATTTTTGGTACTGTATAGTAGCTGCCCTTCTATCATCCTTGGTATAATATTACTCAGCATCCATATATACAAGGCAACTAACTAATGGGCCACTGGAGCTACATTCCCCTAGAGGTCAAGGTACAGTAGACTTTTATTCATACCCCCAGTTTGTGTGTGTGTGTGGTAAGTATTAAATTTAGTCTAGATGACTTAGATAATTTTGTATTGAATAATTCCTTGTACTGTTGAGTCATCTTATCATAAATATAAGTACTTTGAAAGAGCTACTTCTGGTCAGTTTCCACTTATTACTTCAAAGTCAATGAAGCAAATGTTAACCAATTAATGGTAGGTCTAAATATTCCTGTAGTTTTGACAACAATTATTATTAACATATTACTATATTTTCTATTTTCTATACATATATCTCTTTGTTATTTTAATTAGTCATGAATTATGATAATTTAGTATTAATCAACCTCAACCCAATTATGTTGAAGAAAATAGAGGAAGAGAAGAAAAATAAAAGATTCAAAAATTTTAGAATTGGTTTGCCTCAAATCATTACATAGCTCATTCCTGGCAGAGCTAGTAGTAGAAATCTAATTACAAGTGCCAGTCAGAAAGAAAGCTAGAATGAAAAAAATTTAGGTGGAGTAGATTTCCTTAAGTGGAAACATAGCTACATTTTTGAATTTCTCCTGGTATTTAGAGCATATCTGTCAAAACTTGAGGATAATGTTTGAAGAGAGCTTTATTTACCCAGAAGCATAACCACTATCTGGGCTACAGATAAGGGAGAAATAAACTAGAATTTGAAAGTAGAGGGTGCTAAAAAGTTTAATTGTGCTGGTAGTAACAAACCCATATATACCTATAAGTTATATATACTAAAATCTACTCATACTACCTAGCTGACAGAGTAATATTACACCAAGGATGATAGAAGAGCAGCTACTATACAGTAGCAAAAAGAATTGCAAGAGCAATCCCCAACTTTTGAAATGTAGACAGTTTCTTGGAGTAGACACTACAGAAGCCTTCCATGAGTTGGGAGTAAGGGACTGTCCTCTACCTAATACCTAATACAGATGGTAGGAAAGATGACCTTTGTTGTATGCCTAATCTTTCTACTGGCTGTCAGGCAATCATTTAATCCTTACTACTAATCTAGATTTTACTGTAATTTGCTAACATTTACAAACATAGAAAATGGCATAGTGTATCTATTTCTGAAGGTGAGACTTAAAAAAAAAACTGGTTTATGCTGCCTGCCCATATTTGGATAAAAAAATCATTCTATTTTTCTTTGTGGAATCATCATCTTCTCTCTCTCTGCTTACCCCTTAAATATTGCTATTACTCTGGATTCTTTTTTTGACCCTTTCTCTCTCTTGCCCTGAGAAATTTCAAATATCAACACTTTTTTCCTAAAAGCTCAGCTCACAGGGCCAATTGTTTTAAGTATCTCCACTTGACTATCACACAGTCACCTAAAACTCAACAATGATAATAATAGCAGCAAACATGTATTGAGTGTCCTTATTCCAGAATTTATTCTAAACGTTTTCCATGTATTATCTTATTTAATCCTCCCAATGACAATATGAGGTAAATATTATCATTTCCATTTTATAGATGAAGAGTTAGTGCAAAGAGCAGTTACATAATTTCCCAAGAGAAAACTTAATATAAACAAACAAATAAATCACTATATATCTATCATTTTCACTATTCCGGGAAATAGCACAACCCAGCTACATCAGCCAGAAATTAATCTTGATTCCACTCTCTCCAATATCCCTTCATCTAATCAATCATGCTCTCTTCATCACTGTATTTTTAGTACCCAACAGAACAAATACTCAGTAAATATTCATTCAATGAATGAACTTCCTTAATGGATTATATAAAATTTATACTACATGCTTCTGTCCAAAATTCAGAAAAAAAATAAGAGTTAGGATTAGTAGAAATTATACAAGAATGAGTTTTTGTGATAAAGCTGGTTAATATACCACAAGCTAGTATTAAAAAGAATAACAAACTGATTTACTTAGAAGTAGAGCCTAGTTTGTGTGTCAAAGGCATTCATAAAATGTTATGGTTTTACATGAAGAGCACTATATAATCACAATAAGAGAGTTATGTGATTAAGCCCATGAAAAAAATATTTTAAGAATAGTTTCTCAAGGAAGATACAAAATTAACAGAAAACAAATATTAGATTTCTGAGGATAAAAAAATTAAAATTAGGACAAACTACTTTAATGACAATTGAGGTTAAAATTATTTTGGATTATAATATAATATTGGAGAACAAATGAAAACAATGATTTAATTGAGTAACACAATTATGGTCTTCTTTTAGGAAATTTCTATTTTGTTTTTGTAATTATATAGCACAAAGAAATATTTGATGTAATGTAATTAGGAGAACAAGAATATAGATCTTTGGCACATGTCAAAAATGGAGATAATCTAGGTCAGAAGATTTCAAACATCAGCTTGTATCAGACTGTTAAAACAGATTACCTGGCACTACCTCCAGATTCAGATCGAATAAGTCTGCAATGGAGTCTAAGATCAGGAACAAGACAAGGCTGTCTACTATCGCCAGTGTTATTCAATATTGAATGTCCTAGTGAGTGCAATCAGGCAAGAGAAAGATATAAAAGGCATCCAAAGGGAAATGGAGAAGTCAAACTGGCACTATTTTCAGATGATGTGATTCTCTATATAGAAAACCCTGAAGAGTCTGCAAGAACACTACTAGAAACAATAAGCAAATACAGTAAAGTTTGTGGACACAAAATCAACATTCAAAAATCCATAGCGTTCTTATACTCTAATAATGAAATGTCAAAAAAAGAAGTGGAAAAATAATTATTTTTGCAATTGCAACAACAACAACAAAAATACCTAGGAATAAATTGAACAAAATAAGTGAAGGACCTATATGATGAAAAGTATAAGACTCTCTTAAAAGAAATTGAAGAAGATACAAAGAAATGGAAAGATATTCCGTGTGCTTGGACTGGAAGAACCGACAGAGTTAAAATGACCATATTACCTAAAGCATTATACAGATTTAATGTAAATCCCATCAAAATCTCATCGGCATTTTTAATGAAATAGAACCAAAACAACATCAGATTTATATAGAAGCACAAAAGAACCTGAATCGCCGAAGCCACCCTGAGAAAAAAGAACAAGGCTGGAGGCATCACTCTGCCTGACTTTAAATCATACTGCAAAGCGACAGTAAGTAAAACGGCATGGTATTGGTAGAAAAACAGACACGTGGACCAGTGGAACAGAATCGAAAGTCCAGAAGTAATCCCATGTTTATATGGGCAAATAATTTTCAACAAAAAAATCTAAAATCATACAGTGGAGAAAGTAAAGCCTCTTCAATAAATGTTGCTGGGAAAACTAGAAAGCCACCTGTAAAAGAATGAAACTAGACTGTTGTCTATCACTACACACCAAAAGTAACTCAAAATGGATTAAGGACCTGAATATAAGATCTGAAACAATAAAATGCATAGAAGAAACATAGGAACTAAACTCAAGGACCTTGAACTTAAAGAAGATTTTATGAATTTGACCTCAAAGGCAAGGGAAGTAAAAGCTAAAATAAATGAATGGAACTACATCAAACTAAAAAGCTTCTGCTCAGAAAAAGAAATGGTCAACAAGGTAAGAGACAACCATCCAACTGGAAAAATATATTTGCAAGCAACGCCTCTAATAAGGGCCTAATATCCAAAATATACAAAGAACTCATACAACTCAATAACAAAATACTCATACAACTCAATAATACAGCTCAAAACAAACAAACAAACAAACAAACAAACAAATTCTGTTTATTATAGAAATACTTACTATAGACTACTTTGAGTCAGACCCTATTTGAGAAACGAAATGGCCAACAAATATATGAAAAGGTGCCCAACATCGCTAGCTATTAGGGAAATGCAAATCAAAACCACAATGAGATACCATCTCACACCTGTTAGAATAGCTATAATCAACAGGACAAGTAATAACAAATGTTGGAGAGGATGTGGAGAACAAGGAACCCTCATACACTCCTGGTTGGATTGCAAATTGCTACAGCCACTATGGAAAACAGTATGGAGGCTCCTCAAAAAACTAAAAATGTATCTACCATATGATCCAGCAATCCTTCTACTGGGTATTTATCTCAAAGACTTGAAAACTCATATCTGAAAAGATATTTTCACACTGATATTCATAGCAACATTATTCACAGTGGCCATGACATGGAAGCAACTGAAGTGTCCTACTATAGATAATTGGCTAAATAGGCTGTGGTACATATATACAATGGAATATTACTCAGCTATAAGAAGAGATGAAATACTGCCATTTGCAACAACATGGCTAAACCTCGAGATAATCATGCTGAGCGAAATAAGCCAGACAGAAAAAATCACTTATATGTGGGTAATAAACCTAAAAACAACAAATTAACAGGACAAACATGGATTAGAGACTAGTGGTTACCAGAGAGTAGGAGCAAGGGGGGAAGTAGATGGTGTAAAGTGGGTCAAATATGTGGTGAAAGAAAGAAATCTAACTATGAGAGGTGAACAGACAGTGTAAATATATATATGCCTTACTGCTGGAACTTATTAGATTTCGTTAACTGTCACCATAAAAATAATTAATTAAAAAAATAAATAAATAAAGTGCCTGCATCATTTTAGATTCACATCAGCAATCTATGATTGCTCCAGTTGCTCCACATCTTTGCCTATACTTGGAATGGTTTCATTTTAATACTTAGACATTCTAATGGATTTACAGTGACATCTTATGGTTTTATTATGCATTTCCCTAATTAATAATGTTGAGTAACTCTTTATTTGTTTATTTTGTGAAGTGTCTTAAAATCTTCCACCAATTGGTTTCTAATTTAATTTTATTTGGGGATGTTTATTTTATTGTTAAGTTTTGAGATTTCTTTATCTATTCTGGATACAAGACTTTTATCAGATATGAGTTTTGCAAATATATTTTCCTAGAGTGTGGTTTGTCTTTTTCTTAACAAAGTCCTTAGAAAAGAACAAGTTCTTAATTTTGATGTAATACAATCTATTACCCTTTTCTTTTATGGATCATGTTTTCGGTATCATATAGAAAAAATATCTGCCTGACCCATGGTCAGAAGTATTTCATCCTATGTTTTCTTCTAAAATATTTATAGATTTAGCTTTAAATTTAGTTCCATGATCCATTTTGATTTAATTTTTATATACAGTACAAGAGATGAGTCAAAGTCCATTTTATACATATGCATATCCAGTTATTTCAGTACTATTTGTTGGAAGGACTATATTTTCTTCACTGAATTGCCTTTGCACTTTTGCCAAAAAAAAATTCCTCATACATCTGTGGGTGTATTGATGGACTCTTTATTCTGTTCTATTCATCTATATGTCTATCCTTTTGCTATCATGTGTACTGTAGTTTATACTGTCTTGGAATTGCATTGATTTGTAGATAAATTTTGAGACAACTGGCACATTAATAATATCGAGTCTTTTAATCCATGAACATGACATATATCTCCATTAATTCAAGTCTTCTTTCAGTTTTCTCAGCAATATTTTTGTAGTTCTCAGTGTACAGGACTTGTACATTTTGTCTGATTTACTCCTATGTATTTCAAAATTTTTATGCTATAATAAAGACATTTTTGTACCTCCAATTTCCTATTTTTCATTGTTTGAATATAGAAATATAACTGATTTTTTATTACTAATCTTATTTTATTGGTTTTGTTTATTCTGTGATCTTTCTACACTTACAAGTTTTAGGAGCATTTTAGTATTGCCCATAGAATTTTCTACATTGACAAACTGTGCCACCTGCAAAAAGAGACATTTTTACTTCTTTTCCAGTCTATTGTCTCTTATTGCACTGGCAATTTTGAATAGAAGTGATGAGAGCAGGCATGTTGCTGATCTTATAAGAAAGGAATGTAATCTTTCTCCATTGAGTATAATTTTAGCTGAAGGAGTTTAGTAGATGTCCCTTAAGGTCAAGGAAACCCCTCTATTCTTAGTTTGCTGAGAGTTTTTAATCAGAGATAGATAAAGAATTTTGTCAAATGCTTTCTCTGCATATATTCTGATAATTATATGGTGGGATTATTTAAGTTTTCAATTTTTTTAGTCTTTTAATATGGTGAGTTACAATTTTTGATTTTTAAATGTTAAACCAACCATACATTCGTAGCATAAACCCCACTTGGTAATGATGTCGTAACCACTTTATATGCCATTTGATCTGATTTGCTAAAATTCTGTTAGGAATTTTTGCATCTATGTTGTAATAAGAGATACTGAAGTATAGTTTTCTGATTTTGTAATTTTTATCTTTGTCTGGTTTGGGTAACAGGCCATATTTGTTTCATAAAATTAGGTGAGGATCGGTCCTTATGCTGCTATTTTCTGAGTTTATGAAAGATTAATAGTGTCTCTTATATAAATGTTTCATTTAATTCACCAGTGAAAACTCCTATGCAAGAATTTGTGTGTGTGTGGGAATTGTTTGATAATCCAATTTCCTTAGTTAACATAGGGCTATTCATATTTTGCTTCACTTAGTTAATTTGTCAGTTTTAGGTAATTTATGTTTCTCAAGTTATTTTTCTATCTCATTTAAGTTGTCAAATTTATTGTTATAAAGGTGTTTATAATATTCCTTTATTAATCTTTTCATGTCTGTAGGATCATTCCTGATATGGGTTATTTGTGTTTTCTATTTTCATATCAGTCATGCTAACAAGAAATTAACAATTTTTAGCTGTGTAATTTTTGTAGTTCACATTTTTTCTAGCTCATATATTTCTATTTCCACTTTTACTTTATTATTTATTTCTATTATTTTAAATTTAATTTGCTTGCCCTTTTATAGCTTAAGTGGGCAACTTAAATCACCAATTTTAATCTCTTCTTTTTAAAGGTAGGCATTTAAAGCTATTTCCGACTAAGCCCTGCTTTACTCTATCCCACAAAATTCACAGTATGTGGCATTTCAATCATCATGCAACCTGAAATATATTCTCATTTTTCTTGTGGTTTCTGCCTTGGTCTATCAGTAATTTAGAATGATGCTTTCTAATTTCCAAATAATTAAAGATTTTCTATAGATCTTATTGTTTGATTTCTTAATCATTCCATTTGGTAAAAGAATAATACTGATATTTTCAATCTTTTGGTACTTACAGGGTCTCATTTTATGGCCCATTATACAGTCTATCTTGGAGAAAATTCCTTATGCACTTGAAAAAATGCATTCTGTAGTTACTGGATGTAGGATTTTATATATGTCAGTTAGGTCTAGGTTGTTAATATTGGAATTCAAATCATCCATGCCTTTACTGATTTTTTCTTAGTTATTTTGTCAATGACTGAGGTATGAGTATTAGGATCTATAACTATGACTGTGGATTTCTCTATTTCTCCTTTAAGTCTGTCAGTTGAGCTTCATATATTTTGAGGCTCTACTGATATGCTTTAAACAGACTTTTAGCCTAAAGTTTTTTTTTTATATTTCTTTTATGCAGGTATGCTGATAAAGAATTCTTTTTTATTATCAGAAAATGTCTGAAATTTGTTTTTATTTTTAATGTATATTTTCACTGTATATAATTGTGTTTGCAGATATTTTCAACTCTCTAATGATAGTTTTACATTGTTCTATATTATCCATTCTTTCTGATGGGAAGTCCATCCTCATTCACATCATTATGTCCCTTTATATAATGTGTATTCTTTTCTCTAGCTTCCTTCAGATTTTCTTTTAATCTCGAGGTTTGTTTGTTTGTTTGTTTTCAGTAGATTCATTATGATGTACCTACGTGTAGTTTTCTTTATTTTAATTTTTATATATTTTTTCAATTATAGTTGACAAACAATATTATATCAGTTTCAGGTGTACAACACAGTGATTAGACACTTATATAACTTAAGCGATCACTGCGATAAATCCAGTAACCATCTGACACCATGTATAGTTATTACAATTCAACTGACTATGTTCCCCATGCTACATTCTACATCCCCATGACTATTTTGAAACTACCAATTTGTACCTCTTAATCCTCTGTCCCCTTCACCCATCCCACTCCCCAATCTGACAACCATCAAAATGCTCTCTGTATATATGAACTTATTTCTGTTGTTTGTTTGCTTATGCTGTTCTACAGATTCCATATATGACATTTGTCTTTCTCTGTCTGATTTACTCCACCCAGCATAATGCCTGCTAGGTCCATCCATGTTGTTGCACACGGCAAGAATTCATACATATATCACCTCTTCCTTATCCATTCATCCATTAATAGACACCCAGGATGCCTCCATATCTCGGCTATTGTAAATAATGCTACAAATGAACATATGAATTCACATGTCCCCTCAAAGTAGTGTTTTGGGTTTCTTCAGAAAAATACCAAGAAATGGAATAACTTGGTCCTTTTTTGTCTCTTGATATAGTCTTTATATTAAAGTTTATTTTGTCTGGTATAAGCACTGCTAACATCGCTTTTTGTTTGTTTCCATTTTCATAAGACATCTTTTTTCATCCTTTTACTTCCAGTCTGTGTGTCTTTTGATATGAAAGTAAGTCTCTTGTAGTCAGGATATGCAAGGGTCTTGTTTTCTTATCCATTCAGCCACCCTATCTTTTGATCTGAACATTTAATCTATTTACATTTACAGTAATTGTTGCTAGATATGTAGTTATTGCCATTTATTATTTATATTTTTGATCTTTTTTTTTTTCTTTTTTCTTCTTCTCAAAGAAGTCCCTCTAATGTTTCCTGTAATACAGGCTTGGTGATGATGAACTCCTTAAGCTTTTTCTTGTTTGGAAAGCTCTTTATCTGTCCTTTGAATTTAAATGATAGCTTTGCTGTGTAGAGTAATCTTAGTTGTAGGTCTTTGCTTTTCATCAGTTTGAATGTTTCCTGCCAGTACCTTCTGTCCTGCAAAGTTTATGTTGAGAAATCAGCTGACAGTCTTATGGGAGTTCCCTTGTAGGTAAATAACTGCTTTTCTCTTGCTGATTTTAAGATTCTCTCTTTGTCTTTCACCTTTGGCATTTTAAATATGATGTGTCCTGGTGTGGGCTTCTTTGAGTTCATCTTGTTTGGAACTCTATGCGTGTCCTGGGCTTTTATGTCTATTTCCTTCAACAGGTTAGGGAAGTTTTCAGTAATTCTTTCTTGAAATAGGTTTTCAATTCCTTGTTCTCTCTCTCCTCTTTATGGTATCACTATGATGTGAATGTTGGTATGCCTGATGTTGGCCCAGAGGTCCCTTAAACTACTCTTTTTTTTTTTTTAATTATTTTTTCTTGTTGCTGTTCTGATTGGGTGTTTTCTGCTACCTTATCTTCTAAATCACTGATTCAACCATTCCCTTCATCTAATCTAATGTTGATTCCTCCTAAGGTGTTTTTCATTTAAGTTACTGTACTCTTCATTTCTGACTGGTTCATTTTTATATTTTCTATTTCCACTTTTATGTCTTCTATTTCTTTTTTAAAGTTCTCACTCAGTTCATCTACTCCTTCCCTAAGTTCATTGAGCCTCCTTATAACAAGTGTTTTGAACTCTGCATCTGGTAGATTGCTTGTCTTCATTTTGTTTAGTTCTTTTTGAGAAGCTTTGTTCTGTTCTTTCATGTGGGACATGTTTCTTTGTCTTCCCATTTTGGTTACATCCTTGTGTTTGTTTTTACTTATTAAGTGGGGCTGCTATGTCTCCCAGTCTTAATAGAATGGCCTTATGTAGCAGGTGTGCTAGGGGTCTCAGTGTCACAGTCTTCCCTGGTCACCTGAGCTGGGTGCTCCAGGTATGTCCCTTGTATAGGTTGTGTGTGCCCTCCTGTCGTAGTTGATCCTTGGTTGCTATTTGCTTGATAATGGGAGGGATTGACCCTCAGGCTGGTTAGTTGTGAGGACAGCCCATGACCAGTGGAGGAGCTGTAGTACAGGGACTGACTCTACCAAGCAGGATTCACTTTAGCAGGACTCTAGAGCCTACCCTGACTACTCTTTGCTTGTGTCATCCTCAGATGTTAACTCAGATGGTGAACCCAGGCTGAACCCAGTCACTGGGCATGCAGGCCTGGGCCTCCTGGGAGGGGCCCTGCCCCAGGCCAAGTTCAGCTGCAGCCTGTGTCCTGCCTGGGGTTACCTGGCATGAGCTACCAAGCAGTCTACGGATGGCCACCAGCCATGATGGCTTGGAAGTGCCTTAAGAGGCAAAGCCACAAACTGAGGCTGGCTGCTACTAGTGCCAGGCTTGAAGTTGCTTAGCAAGAGGTACGAGGCATGCCGAGGCTAGATGTTGCTTGTTTAGTTTCTGTCAACCTTTGAGAGATTTTAGGAAAGTCCGCAGCCAAGACAGGCCATTTACATGAAAAATCCATTGTAAGTGGTTTGGATGGGCCTTCATGTTGGGAAGGTCAGGGTCTCAGGCAATCTCCAGGGTGGGGTGACCAGTGTGGACTAAGTTGCCAGAAACTCAGATATCACAACCACAGGGGTCTGCAAGCCAGGCAGGGGAGGGCTCAACCAAGGATCGGTGGCCTCTGCCAGCACTTCTGTCTAGGAAGAAGCTGCCCCTCCAGCCGTTGCCCTGAACCCAGACAACTCAGTTTCTCCCAGTATGTCTCTGGTGCCTTTTGAGCTGCTGCCCCAGTGCTAGAGCTCAGAGCAAGTGAATCAGTTACTGAGTTAGTCCATGTGCTGGCCCTTTTAGAGGAAAGTCTGTGACTCTGTCAGCCCTCCATTCCACTCAGCCACAATCTTGACTGGTTTTCATAGCTAAAAGTTGTGGGGACTTCTCTTCCTGACACTGGAATCCTGGGCTGGGTAGCCTTGTGTGGAGTCAGAACCCTTCACTCTTCCTGGAGGACCTCCGCAGCTGAGATATTTCTCCGGATTCTCAACCACCACACGCAGGTGTGGGACCAACCTGTTTCCACCCAGACCTCAGGTGTCTTTCAATGATGGTTGTTCTGTAGTTTATAGCTTCCAGTGCTCTGTTGTGATTCTGTACCTGTTCACTCATTATGAGCATACTTCCCTTTAAATCAACAAATATATTTAGCCTACCTTCTTTAAATCATTGTCTACAATTTCTAATATCTGTGTTATTCAAAGTTCATTTTCGTTGATTGGTATTTCTCTGACTATGGGTATTTTTACCTGTCACTTCTCATGTCTAGTAAGTTTTAATTGAATATCGGACATTGTAGTTAATAGGTAGACACCTTGGATTCCCTTATCTTCCTCTGAAACGTATTGAAATTTTGTTTTAGGAAATAGTTAACTCAGCTAAACTAAAACTTAAAACTATTTTCCCTTCAATGGATAGCAGTTAAATCTATCTTCAGTTATTTCAGCCTTCCAGCTATTCTTTTTTGTTGGGTCATATGAATGCTCTCCTTACTGTAAAGTTGAGGATTCAACCAAGAATTTGGATGGCATTTACAAGCAGATTTGGGAGCTCTCTGCTCTGTGGCTCCCTCCATTCCAGCATATTCCCCATCATTTTCCAGCCATTATGGCATCCTCAACTTTTTCCTCTGACTGTTCAAATCCATAAGACTGTGGCTTCTTGTCTGGGTTCTAGCCATCCTATACCATGCAGACTGAAGGGTACAGTCAGGAGAAAGGCTACATACATGCAAACTTGCCTAGTGTACTTCCTTCTTTCAAGGATAGAATCTTCTCTACTTACTTCCTGTTTTTGGTCACTCCCCTGTGCTATTAAATAGCTCCTACGTTTTGTCCAGAGTGTTTATTTCTTACCTCGAGAAGAGTTAATCTGATAAAAGTCACTCCATCAGTATCAGAAACAAATCCCTCTTGGTCTTTTTACCATTACAGAAAGTATCTTTACTATAAAACTACTCCCCTCAAACTAATGTTACTCAAATAGGTGTTCTGCATAACACTATTCAATTATTACAGTAGTTTCCCCTTATCCATATTCCAAGACCCCCAGTGGATGCCTGAAGCCATGGAAAGTACTGAACCCTATATATACTATGTTTTTTCTTATACATACCAACCTATAGTAAAGTTTATTTCATAAATGAGGCATAGTAAGAAGTTAATAACAATAAATAATAATAAGATAGAATAATTATAGCAATATACAATAATAAAACTTTTGTGAATATGGTTAGTCTCTCACTCAAAATATCTTAGTGTACTGTACTCACCCTTCTTGTGATGATATGAGATGAGATAATTCCTGTGTGATGAGATGAAGTGATGGAGACAACACAGGCATTGTGACGTAGTGTTAGGCTACTACTGAGTTCCTGATGATATGGCTACTCAGTGACTAATGGATGAGTAGCATACACAGCGTGAATATGCTGGACAAAGGGACAATTCATGTCCTGGACAGGATGGAGCTTAACGGTGCAAGATTTCATCATGCAACTCAGAATAGCATGCAATTTAAAACATGAATTATTTATTCTGGAATTTTCCATTTAATATTTTTGAACCTTGATTGACTATAGGTAACTAAAACTATAGAAAGTAAAACCACAGATAAGGGGGGCTACTGTAATAAGTAGTTTGTTAGGAAGAAAGTAGGTTATACGGTCAAATGGAACTTAGAAATATAGCACTGCAAAACAGACAAATAGGTTTCTTTACTCTAGGACTTTTAAACATCTTTAATATGCTAGTTCACCTTTTATATCTCTAAATGGAATATGTTCTTGAAATGTTGTCCCAAACATTTCCATATATAATTAGTAACATTTACTGATATTTTTTTTTCAAAAATATTTACTGAGAACCAAAGAGTGGAGACTAGAGAATAATACCCTTTCTCCTTACTACTCTTCTTAGGCCACAGTTCACTATTCTTTTTTAATCTCCCAATTTCAGTGTCAGTCTGACTCATAGTGGCTAAGTTTATGCTATTTAATCATCACCAATATTCATTTTTTAATCATCATATCTATACAATAGAGGTGCGCTGTTGAGGGGAAAGTGAGATAAAAAACAGAGATTTCCCAATCATTAACTTACATGGACTAGATACAAATACACAAAATTGTCTATTATGGTATCTACCACAGATTAGTAGCTTCATAAATGTTTGGTTTCTTAAGTGTTTTCCCCCACTTCTTTTGCTTATTAAGTCAGTGATTTCAACAAGATTGATCAGAGACTGGTAGACTATAGCTCTTAGGTCAAACGTAGTCAGAAGCCTGTTTTATACAGTCTAAGAACTAAATATTTTATAAATACTTTTAAAGGATATTTTTAAATGGAGAGGAAAATATGTGATAGAGACCTTATTGAGCCACAAAGCCTAAAACATTTATTATATGGCCTTTTACAGAAAATGTTTGCTGATCCCTGAAATATAATCTAATTCTTACAACTATCTAAAATAAGCAGTATAGAATTCATTTTATTTATTTAGGTACTGAGGTAGAAACCCTGTTTTAAAAAAATCACATCAAAAACACTGTTTACTGGTTTTACTAAGTTTTCCAAGGCCCATCTCAGATCTTACCTTTTCTCCTTTTACAGCACTGCAGTCACACTTTGATCCTGGAGAACACCCATAGCAAGCCTATAAAGGAAGAGAAAGAGGGAGAAAAATCATTAAATATGAACCTGAAAACCAGACTCTAACTTACAGCTCAGCTGAATTCAACAATCCAAACTTGTAAAACAAATACCAGAAAAATATCTGAAAGGATATATACCAAATTGCAAACAACAGTTACTTCTGAGGAAGCTTTCACCTTTTACTGTATACATTCCTGTTTGAACTTTTTACAATAAGATGATATAATTTTTATATTTTTTACTATTTATAGTTGGCATATAATATTTGTTTCAGGTGTACAATGTAGTGATTTGACATTTTCATACTTTACAATGTGATCACCTCATTAATTCCAGTAATCATCTGTAACCATGCGAACTTATCACGATGTTATTGACTATATTTCCCATCACTTTTTTCACCCACCACCACACTCCCTCCCTTCTGGTAACCATTCCTTTGGTCTCTGTTTCTATAAGTCTGTTTTTGTTTTGTTTGTTCATTTGTTCTTTTTTTTTTTTTTAGATTCCACATATAAGTGAAATCATATTGCATGTGTCTTAACTGCCCGATTTATTTCATTTAGCACAATACCCTCTATATCATGCCACATATGGCAAGATTTCATTCTTTCTAATTGCAATTTTTTTTCTTTTAAATATTCCATTGTGTGTGTGTGTGTGTGTGTGTGTGTGTGTGTGTCCCACATCTCTATCCATTCAACTATCAATGGACACCCAAGATGCTTCCTAGGCTATTGAAAATAATGCTGCAATGAACATAGTGGTGCATCTTTTAGAATTAATGTTTTTGTTTTTGTTTTTGTTTTTGTTTTTTTCTGCTTTTTTCTGATAAATACTTAGGAGTAGAATTTGTTGAGTCATATGGCATATTTATTTTTAGTTTTTTGAGGAATCTCCATACTGATTTCCACAGTTGCTGTACTGATTTTCAGTCCCACCAACAGTGCAAAAGGGTTCCCTTTCCTCCACATCCTTGCTAACACTTGTTATTTGTTGCAACAAATTTTTATAATTTTGAAGTAAAAAACATATTTTTAAAAAATGGAAAAAGTTCATAAAACTTTCCTGTATTACAATTTGTCACTGACCAAGCTCTGAGGAACTCTTTTTTTCCTTCTAACGTCGCTTGTAAGAAATTACCTCTTAATCTATATTAGCAGTGAACTCGGCAACTACCAAAAATGTCTGCCACTCGAAGTTGCTTGCTTCTCTGCATTCATGAGCAATCGTGGAGCACAAAATACATACTATCTTTTACCACATTTCTTTTCTTTGCCCCACTCTCTCATCACTGACAGTCTCTAAAAGCTCTAAGCTCTACCAGAAATGCTGTTCCCACAAATCAAAATGTTTTCTAAATAGCCACTACTAACCGGTTCATTTGTGTATATTAGGAATTGAGGTCTTAAAGTCAGAAAAATACTCTCTTTTAAAATAAGAACCTATAGGACAAGAACACAGTAGATGACTTCTGCCATCCAGAACTATATTTTACTCTGGCATGAAGCTTAACTGCTTAGAAAAGCAAATAGTAACTAATTTAACATATATGGAGAGCTCAATATTTATGTATAATAAAGTGGTATGCTTCTCATCAAATAAGAAAACTTTTATGTGATTTGTGTACCAAATAATGTTTATCAATACTCAGCCTTGGGAGCCTGTGACTTAAAAGTACCTTAGCTTCCTTCCCAACTTTCCATGCTTTACTTTACTCTAGTCATTACCAGAGTACTTCCCCCAATGCTTATCGAAATATTTACCTCATTCCTCTAGTCAAAACTCCTAACTCACTCAGCTGCAACTAGAAGCCACCCTCAGGATAGAACTCACTTTCCTGATTATAACAGCAAACAACAATGGCTTGATGTTAGGGGGAATCTCTTACTCACATTGCAAGAGTCTGTTCCAGTAAAAGACATGTTCCTGACATTTCTAATTGCAAGTCTGCTATGCAGCCATAATTCATTATACATAGGTGATTAGGTTATGCACTCTGGTTTCAGTACTATATATCAACTTCATTACAGGTTAAATAGACTTATTCGGACTTACTCATCAAAAATGAATTGAACATTATTAGAGGCTAGAAAACTTGTTAAGCACTAAAAATGAATATGACAAAGCTCCTTCCAACATATATAACTAATTCAACAAATATTTATTGGTCATCTGTTATTTGCCTGCCACTGTTATGTTAGGTGCAGGTAGAGATGCAAAGACAGTATGTCATTGTTCTCTAATAGGAAAGATAATTCCATATACCAAAATGTCAGGGACAGAGGCTAATTTAAAATATATAATATTGGTTTGTGCAAACATGAATTTTAGATTTCAAAATACAAATTTACATATTTTAGAAGATACTGATTCACAAGAACTGTCAATGGTCATATAAACTAAATTATATTGTGCACATTAACAACACTCAATTACATGCATTAATTTAGAAGTAAAGAATAGTGGTATTTAAAAATGGCTGTAAATCTAAGAATAATCAGGGTCCAACATTTGACTTTGGAATATATGCCTGCACTTTACACGTAAGTATATGTGCATAGATTTTTTTTTTGGTGTTGTATATAAAAGAAGATGTAACTCTCCATTTTCATCTTTCAATAAAAAAGTATTCCTTTTTAAAATACAAATTAAGTTCCTGAGAATAATGCAAAGCAATAACCTAATAGGATTTCATTAATATGGAGAATATACTATGTGACTTTTCTTTATACTTGTATTTCTGACTTCTCAGTATCCAACAATATCCTCCAACTCCTAACATAATTCGTAAACAAACAATAAAACCTTAAATACTTTTACATGTCATTTTGAAGTAATAATACACAATACTTTTTCTTAGAAATTAGTATTTTTATATGTTTGTACTTCTTTATTACTTAATGTGTATTTATACTTTAAAGAGGCCACTAAGTAACTAAAAAAATTGGTCTGAATTCAAATTCACAATTTAATTTATATTCTACTTATTCCACTTAAGTTATAATAACTCTTGGATTCAGGGTTATTTTTTAAAAGGCAATTGTAATACACACACCAACCACTAGATGCCACTTTCCATACAGTTATAATAGTGATACCGACAATGAAACAGTCCCAGTTTGACATATGGTTAATGAAACAACTTTCTTTTTTTCTTTTTTACCAATATCTATTAATATTGATTAGGTGCATAATAATCACAAAGCACAATATTAGGCTATGAGTTGTAAAAATGTGAAGACATGCATGCCGTCTTTAAAGAACTTTCAGTTTTTTTAAAAAAAGACTAGGTCCAAACAAATGAAAATGAAATTTAAATATAATAGAATAATGATATAGTAGACAATAGTAATAGAAAGAGCTCTAAAATACAAGAAAAACATCCTGAGTTTACCTCAGTAACTGAATCATTACGAGACTATGAACAAGTCATTCTCATAAACTTGGGCTCAGTTTTCTCTTTGATAAAATGATGGGAATATATAATATGATCTCTTCAGGTAACTTGCACTTTTACTGTCTGTGATTCAGTAGGAATTACCAAGTAAAATTTAATGGTAGAGTCAATGATTGCTATCAAAATTAAGAGAGTTCCCTTGAACTTGGGAGTGTTCATGATGGCTCTTTAGAGAAGGTTAATAACTTGACTTCAATTTTGAAAGATGGGCAAAAAAATATCTAGAAGAAAAATGGCCATGCTCAGCACTAAGATTAAAATACACAATTTTCGTGGGCAAAGAGTCAGGTAAAACAGACAGTAAGTACTCCAGTCTAAGGGACTTCTTAAGGTGATATGAAAAAACTACAGTAGGAGATAAGACCAAAAAAAAAATTTTTCCAAAAAATGTAGAAAATTTATTTAATTCTACAAAGTCACTGAAAACTTAATAAGCAAGAAAAGGGTGCAACTATAGTAATATTTTAAAATTTTTAGTGTAGTAGATAATAATAAAATAAAAACTAAGGAGGATTTTTTATTATCAGTTAGTAGAACACATCATAAAGCAAAACTGATTAAAACAATATGTCATTGCTCAAAAAATAGACAACTCAATGAACCAAAATAGAAAGGTCAAAAACAGATCTACACACACAGAGAAACACACACATATTTATTATAAGATAAAAGTTAGCATATCAAATAAATGTGAAAATAATCAATCGTTCAACATATGGTGCTAAGTACAGAAAATGATAAATTTAGATCTCTTGCACCTGCAACAAAAAATACCAGATATAAAACTTTAAAGTACAAACAAAAGCAAACCTCAGTATGCATAAGAATCTTAAAGAACTTCTCAAAAATTCAGATACTAGGACCCCATCCTAGAGATTCTGTTTCAGTAAGCTTGAGATTGGCTACCAGAATCTAAAATTTTAGTGAACATTTCTAGGTGATTCTGATGTCCCAAAATATATATAGAAAATAATGACATAGAGAAAAAAGAAATAATTCAATTAAATAATGTAGTTAATTAGGTATCCATTAGGTATGCCTGCTTTTAAAAAAAAAAAACAAAAAACAACAACAACAAAACAAACAAAACTAAAGATGCCTGAAAATGTAAAAATATCTTAAAAGCATCAATGAGAAGCAAAATAGTATTTATCAGGCCAAAATCTAGGAGGGAGGAAGCCCAATAAATTGACTAATGAACCTACTTTGCCCTGGGGTCATTTACCAAACTTAGAGAATATGAGATTCTCATTTTATAACTTCTTCAGTGTAAGGGTGTACCATGTATAAAAGTACCCAAAATGCTATCCCAAGAGAATTTAAGAAAAAGATATCTTGGCTCTCAGTAGAGAAGAACAAGGGGGAAAATCCTTGAGAAACTATTACCAAATGCTGGCCCTCATAGAGATTTATAATCCAAATTAGCATTTAGCTGGGTAGCCCACTAACCTCAAACTCCAAATTTGTTTAGAGTGGACTCAAATTGCTTTGACCTCCCAGAGGCTGAGCAGAAATACATAAATGTATGTTTTATATAAAATATGAAGTTCATAGTAAACTTCAAAGAATTCCAAAAAATCCTTTTTGAAAGGGAAATAAGATATTCTACTCAAAATTCACTAAGTATAAAAGGGAGCAAAATACGACAATTGAAAACCAGAGAAACATCTGACAGCAGAAATGACTAAGCAAAAATTTCAGGTATTTTTACAATTATGAAAGATATTTTAAAAACTCGAAAATAATAAAGGGAGCAAGACATGGTAAAAAAAAGTAACATCGCTGAATTGATATAAAATATAAATTCTAGAAGTAAAACTTTGTAATTTAAAACTCAATAGATGGGCACCACAGCAGAATAGCTACAGGTGAAGAGAAACTTACTAAAGTTAAATACTTGGCAAAGTGAAAAGAAATTATCTATAAAATCTATAATATAGCATACAGGTAAAACATTTAGAAAACATAAAATAATAATTAAGAGTCATGGAAGAAAATGAGGAACTGTGGCATTAATTAGAATTAAAGAAGAGGTGAGAGAAGGAATGGGGCAGAGGCAATAGCTCTAGATAATGATAGAGAGTTTTCAAGAAATAAAGATATCTGTGACTCGAGAAGTCCAACAAATCTAATGGAAGAAAAATAAAACTCTAAACCAGACGTAAAATAGTGTAACTTCAGAACATAAAAAGAAAGATAAGACTTTAAAAGGATCAAGAAAACAAGACAGATGGCCTTCAAGGGAATGACAGTTAATTTATAGAGTAGTACTCAGAAATACAATGGAAGGCAGAAGCCTGTGGAATGACATCTTTAATATGTTAAGAGAAAACTGTCAACCTATATTTTTATAGAGTAAAACTACCTTTCAAGAACAGGTTGAAAATTACAGAAACTTTTAGACTAACAAAAACTGAAAAAGTATGACTCCAGCAGGACCTCATGAAAGAAAATTCATAGCTTTTGAATATCTTGTCCTTTATGTGAAAGGAAATGAAAATGAAATGGGAGGTCTAAAATACCAAAATGAATGAAGAGAAAAAAGTGGCAAATTTGTGGGTGAATTTAAATAAATACTAACTCTAAAACACACTTATAAAATAGCTGCAGGGTTCAAAAATACAGTGGTAATACAATATAAGTCATGAGAGGATGAGTGAAGTTAAAGTATTATAAGGTCCTTGTAATTGTGTAGAACTTTGATAAGATACGCACACAATCTAGGAATTCTAATTTCTAAGGGAAACAAAAGAAGATAAGTGAGATATTAATTCCAAACTAGTGTAGGGGGATAATAATAAATCCAAAGACAAAAGAGACAGAGACAGAAAGTGCTATCTTAGAAAAGGCAAGACAAATAAAAGAAATATATCAGTAATTACACTACGTGTAATTAAGTATAAAAGGGCACAGCATGAGGAAATACTCAAATTTGGAATGTGTTACATTATAAAAGACATCTAGAATGAATTCTTCAAAAAGTCAATGACATGCCATGGGAGAGAAGATTTTGTGAATGGCAGCTTGAGGACCTCTGTGGACTATTTCCCTAGCAAAACAACAATAACTGCTGAAATTTCTAAAAAGACAAAATTTAAGTCTCTGGTCTTAACCTACAGTAAATAAAAAAACACTTATTCAACCAAATTTACTAAATCTCAGTATGAACAGCAAGAACCTATGACAATTTAACCATGACCAACTACTTTCCTCTCCCCCTGCCCTGCTTAGCTTGACAAAAGCTCCACATTTGATGAAAAACATTAATATTCATATAAAAGAAGCTCAACACATCTAAGTAGAATAAACCAAAGGAACTACATACAGACTTATCCTAGTAAAAATGTTAAAAAAAAAAGAGAAAATCTTGAAATCAGCTAGAGAAAATGACTCTCAAAAAGATTAACAAATAACTTCTCAGAAACAGTGGAGGCCAGAAGACAGTAGGATAGCATATTAAAAGTGCTCAAAGATAAAAACTGTCAACCAAGAATCTTATGTCTAGTAAAACTATCTTTAAAATATGAAGGTAAAACAAAGGCGTTCCCAGTAAAACAGAAATAAAGAGATTTCACTGCTATCAGATCTACCTGCTTTACTGAAATTCATTTACATTAAATTGTTCAGGCTGAAAACAAGTGAATCCAGAGAGTACTTTGAATTCACACACACACATACATACATGTGTACTGGTTAACATAATTATACAACTTTAAAAGGCAGTATAAATGCTTATTTCTGTATCTTCTTTTAAGTGAGTTAAAAATTAATTATATAAAACATATGGTTATAATGGTACTATTAGGCCTTAACATATAGAATTGTTTAACATACAGAATATATTTGACAATAACATAACAAAGAATGTAGGTGCGAGCAAAGCTGTATTAGAATAAAAATATTACACAAATAATAAATTGAATTAACAGGAATAAATGAAAATAACCAGAAATGTTAAATAAGGTCAACATAACAAACTATAAATACATACTTGTTCTCCTTGCTTTTCTTAGCTTCCTTAAAACCCACAGTTGTATAACATTCTAATTATAACAATGTAGTTTTGAGTTTGTAATATACATAGATGTAATGTGTATAACAATAATAGCACAGAAAGGAGGAAAAGGGCATAGAGTTTCATAGGAGTAATAGTTCTATATCTTAATGTAATTAAGTTGCTAAAAATCTTAAATAGATTCCACATACAAGTGAGATCATATGGTACTTATCTTACTCTGACTTATCACTTAGCATAATATCCTCTAAGTCTATCCATAATTTTGCAAATGGCAAAATTTCATTCTTTCTATGGCCAAGTAATACTCCATTGTACATATGAACCACATCTTCTCTATCCAACTGTCCACTGATGGACACTTAGGTTGTACTAAGAAACAAAATAAATGAACAAACAAAACAGAAACAGACTCGTAGATACAAAGAACAAACTAGTGGTTGCCAGATGAGAGGTGAGTTGGGGGTGGGGTGAAAAAGGTGAAGGGATTAAGAAGTACAAAATAGTCATGGGGGTATAAAGTACAGCATAGGGAATACAGTCAGTAATATTATAATAACTATGTGTGGTGTCAGGTGGGTAATAGACTGACTGAGGGGATCATTTCACAAATTATATAAATGTCTAGGAAAATGCTGTATACATGAAACTAATATAATATTGAATGGCAATTGTAATTTAAAATTTCTTCAAAAATTAACATATTTAAAAAGTCTTAAGTAGATTCCGATAGGTTATGATGTTCATGGTAAGTCTTAGAATGACTATGAAAACAATTCAGAAAATACAGTTAAGAAAATCATTAAAAGAATTATAATATTTAACTAGAAAATATCCACTTAATAAAAAACAAGGTTATAAAAGAGCATCAGAAGCACAAAAAAATGCATGAGAAATATAAAAACAAAAAGTAAAATTGCAGATAAAATTCAATTAGATTAATAATAACACTGAATGTAAATAGATTAAGCAAACGAAAGTCAAAGATTGTCAGAAAGCAAAAAAAAAAGCAAATAAATAAAAAGCAAAATGAATAAAAAAGCAAAATCCAACAATGTCTATAGGAGAACACATTTTATTAAATCATATGAAAAGGTTAAAAATAAAAGGATGGAAATAATAAAATCATGCAAAGATCAACAGCAATGAACTGAATGTTTGGCTCCCATCTCCTGCAAAATTCATATGTTGAGATCCTAATCTCAATGTTATAATATTTGGAGGTGGGGACTTTGGGAGGTAATTAGTTCAGAAGGTTAAGTGGCTCATGTATAGGATTAATGCCCTTATAAGAAGAGGTGAAAGAGCAACCTAGACCTCTTTTTGTCATGTGTGGATACAAAGAGAAGTTAGCAGTCTGCAAACTAGAAAAGGACTCTCACCAGAACCCAATCATGCTGGCAGCTTAATACAGAAATTTCAGTCTCCAGAACTCTGAGAAATACATTTATTTTGTTTATAAGCCATCCAGTTTGTGGTACTTCATGATAGCAGCAAACTGGCTAAGATAGAAACCATAAGAAAGTTGAAGTGACATTTCTCCAAAAAAAGATATACAAATGTCTATTAAGCACATAAAAAGATGCTCAACATGGTTAACAATCAGGGAAATGCAGATCAAAACTATAGTAAGATAACCACTTCACACACAGTAGCATAACTATAATCTAAAAGACAGACAATAAAAAGTGTTAGCAAGGATTCCAAAGAAATTGGTTCTAAAGAAACTGCAACCCTCATATATTGCTAGCGGAGGTGCAAAATGATGCAACTGCTTTAGAAAATAGTCTGGTTGTTTCTCAAGCAAACATATGACCCAGCAATTCCAAATGTATATATGTACCTAAACGAAATACAAACATATATCGACACAAAAACACAAACATGAATGTTTATAGTAGTATCCAGAATAGCCTAAATCATATAAAACAACTCAGATGTCTATCGGTTGATGGACTGACAAATAGCAGTACATGCATACAATGGAATATTACTCAGCAATAAAGAGAAATTAAGTACTGATTCACACTTCAATATGAATGAGCCTTGAAAATATTATGGTAAATAAAAGAAGCCAGACATAAAATACCATGTTACATAATTTTATTTATATGAAGCGGCCAGAATAGACGAACCTATAAAGACAGCAACTAGACTAGTGGTTGCCTAGGGCTGGGATAGGGTGGGAGCACATGGGGAGTGACAGTTAAGGGGTACAGATTTCTTCTGTGGTTGATGAAAATGTTCAAAAATTGATTTTGGTGGTGGTAGCACAACTCTAAATATTCTAAAAAATACCAAATTGTGAACTTTAAGTGGGTGAATTGATTGTAAATTATATCTTAATGAAGCTGTTAAAAATCAGTATCATGAAATAAAATGTGGGAAGACTATTCTGTCAAGAACTGTGAAGGGTCTGAGATTTTTTCCTACTTGGAAGCTAAAACGTTAGTCTGCCACAGTTACGTGGATGCTGGTAGAAAATACAAGACTTTTTGATCAGAGACAACAGAGAATTTACTACTCATAGCAATAGCTCAGGCTTCCCTGGGCCCCAGTTCCTACAGGGTGACATGAAGAAGACAAGGTAATGCCTTGTATTGTTACAGAAAAGCATTTGAGTGTTTAGGGAACTCCCATACTTTATAATGGACAACGAGTTTGCTTAATCTTTGTTATGAGATGTTATCTTTATTTTACTGGACAGTAAACAAACCTGGTTTTTCTTCCAGAAGGAGATACTATCTCTGTTTTCCAAGTTGTTGACTATACAAATATCCCTGAAAAGATAGTCCAGAGCAAAGAGCCAGCTCCTCTTCTCACAAGATGTACAGAGACACGAGAGATCCATGGAAAATTTTCTTCCAAACATTCTAGATTTTTAAAAATTTTAAAAAAATAAACAAATACAGTACATGAACAGCTATGACTTTTTAGGACCATAAGGGACATCTGAATATGACTTGAATACTAGTTTATACTTTTAAATCATTGCTAATTTTTAAAGTGTGATAATGATATGTTTATATAGTATAATGTCCTTTTCCTTTGGTGAGACATGATGCATGCTGAGGTATTTAGGCATATAATATGTCATGATGTCTGCAAATTACTTTAAATAGCAAAGTGAAAAACTGCACACGCACAAATACTTACATAATCATTAATCACATGTGCACACACAGTCGCTGAAGAGTAAGAGACAGGAAAACACAAAGCAAAAATGGCAAAATGCAATTCCTTCTGCAATTGCTCCCAAAATAATAAAATGCCTAGGAATAGATTTAATGAAACATGTGAAGAACTTGTATAATGAAAACTACAAGATCCTATTAAAAGAAATCAAAGAAGGGAGATTTGGTGGAAACATGGCTGACTGAGAGACGTCCCTAGATCTCTCTCTTTGAAACAACAACAAGTTGAACATCTAAAACTCAACAAAAAACACTAAAACTGCACACCAGCTCATCTCAGCATGAGATCTGCGCATAAGAGCTATCGCAGGTCAGAACCCCAGGTGTTGGGCGGTGGACTGGGAGTAATAAAGAAGCTTCCTCTCGCAGCCACCAGAGCTCCCTGTAGGAGGAGGGGGAGGGGTGAAGGCTCAGCGACTTTCCTGAACCACCCTGCCTGGAAGTGCCGGGGCTTCTATGCAGCTGCAGCCGTCCAACAGGAGGGCCTAGTCATCAGGGCAAAAAGCAGAGAAGCAGGGCAGGACCGTAGAGAAACAATAGCTGATTTTTTACCAGCCTCAGTTGCAACACCAAGGTTGAGCCACAGCCTCCAACCCCCACCGAGAGGCCCCCTCCTCCCATAACCTTCTAGACCGATCAGCACCGAGCCCCAGGGGAATCTGAGCAAACACTACCCAAACATTTAGGGATCCAAGAGGCTTAGACGCCACCTACTGGAAACCAAAAGAAAAGCTCCTTCTTTGCAACAGGCTAAAGACAGACCTTTATTTAATAAATCTTCTTTCAGGAAAAACAACAGAATACACTTCCATTAATGCCCAGGTGGAGAAATGGTCCATTAAACACCATGAACAACCAACGTGACAAGGCGTCTCAGAAAGAAAGAGAAAATTCTCTAGAAAATAAGCTTACAGACATAGAAATATGCAACTTAAATGACAGAGACTTCAGGATGGTACTTCTGAAAAAACTCAGTGATACCCTAAACAAATCATATCAACAATTTCAAGAATTAAAAATGCAACTAGATGAGCAGAGCAAGGAGACTAAAACCCTCGAGAAGAACAGAATAAATATTCTGGCGATGAAGAACACACTGCAAGAGTTGAAAAATGAACA
>NW_006437742.1:265223-266350 GCF_000325575.1 Pteropus alecto
AGAAAGTAGCAAGAGAAGAAAATGGCAAAATGGTAACAAGTGTTGAATCCAGAGGGAATATACACTGGTATTCATTATAGCTTCTTTAAATTTTTCGAATAGATTTTTACTAAAAGGTTAGGTAGGTAAATATATCTAAGAGAAAAGTATCATCAGACTGCAAAAAAAGGCAAATTGCAACATGTATGCTATTCATCAGAGACATTAAAAACATAAGGTTACATGAAGAAGTTAACAAAAAGATGAAAAAGTTCTATCATACCAATAATAAACAAAGAAAACTGGTATAGCTATGCTAATTTCAGACAAAACAGACGTTAAGGATGAAAGCAGTATGAAAGATAAAAGAGGGTCACCTCGGAATGATAAAAGGTTTGGTTAAGAAAATACACTTTATAAAAACACCCAAATTTGTATGCGCTAAAAACATCCCAAAATATATACAGTTAAAAGTGCCAGATGTAAAAAAAAGAAATAGACAAATCACAGACAAAAAGAAATTTACAACAATCATAGTTGTAAATTTTAAACAGATTTCTGATTACTAATAGAACATGTAAGCAAAATAATCTATATGATGTAGAAAAATTTGAGCATGATTACAAACTTGTTCTAATGAACAAACGTAAAACAGTGTACACATCAAATGAAGAACACACGTTTTGATCAGATACACCCTGAATATTTATAAAAACTGACCATATACTGGACTTTAAGGTTAGTCTAAGCAAATATCAGAGGATAGATTTCTTACAGAATATGGTGTCTGACCACAATGCAATTAAGCTAGAACAAGTAATTTTAATCTAATCAAGCTCTTCCAGAAAACAGAAGAGGGAATAAAACTAACCTTGATACCAAAAAGTATTGAGTGCAAAAGGAAAATCACAGGTCAGTCTTACCAATGAGCATAGAGGCAAACTCCTAAATAAAATATGACAAAGTTGGATTGAACCTAAGCCCTAGCCATTGTTGAAAAGAAATAAGAAGTATGGATAAGAAGAAATAAAAATGTCACAGATGATATGATTGCATAGATAGAAAATTCAAGAGAATATACACAGAAATTAGAATTAATAAAATTTATCAAAGTTGTTGAGTATAAATCATATATTTAAAAATAATAT
>NW_006437742.1:266478-269491 GCF_000325575.1 Pteropus alecto
CAAATTAAAAAAGAGACTACTTACAATGGTGTCCGTAGTGTAGTCTCCCAGGAAAAAAGTGAGAGAATTAGATATGATGGAGCTTTTAAAAAAAATCAAAGAGTATAAGAAATGCATTATAAGGATAGAAGAAATGTAATTAGAGACTCTAGGGGAAAATATCCACAAACACACAAAAATATAATAGAGTTTTACCTGGCTCTACAGTAAATAACATATTCGTAAATTTGCATATTATAAATAATATAAACATCACTTGATTTAATTGAAAACATTGTGATATATTGAGAGATGAAAGAAGAGAGACAAAGATGGTAGCAGAAAGAGCATCTCATCCATCATAACACAAAGTAAGGAAATAATGAGTTAAAACAAAAATTATTTACAAGCTTTTGTCCTTAAGGAACTGGTCAAGGACGTCAAAAAGGATGAGGAAAGAAACTGATGTTTTTCACTATTGGTTGTACTTTTAAAACCATATGCATACAATATAATACTATGCTATATTATCACACAATGGCTACTGCAATGATTGTCATGAACTCTTAGAAGATAATTTAAATTTAACATTTTAAAACACAAGTCTTCTTTGACCTAGCTGTATTTAACATAAAACCTCCATTTGGGTGCTGGATTCACTACTATTTAACAGTCCAAGGCTAAACATCTTATGTATCTTTTGTTACATCCTTTTATTTGATAGCATCTTCCAATCAATAAACAGATCTTGCCAATTCTTCCTAATAAATGCTACCAATAAAAGTGTTAGCAGAGTTGAAAGAGGTCTTAGAAATTACCTAATTTACACCCCTCATTTTAAACATGAAGAAATGGAGGGCCAGTCAATGACAGAGCCAGAGCTTGAATCAGTAACTTTACTTTTCCAATATTTCAAACTGATTCCTATTTTCTTTCAAATTCTAAGCAAAAGCCAAGATATTTTGCCAGATTTTCTGTGAAGAGGAAACATTTTCTTTTTGCTATTATTAAAGTATTTCTTAAAAATCAAATTATAAATGATCATGTTAATTAGTTTTAACTAAGGAATCAGCTCCCACCTTCTACAAACCCAGAACTAAAATTATGAGATTCATTAAAATATGACTACAACATGTAATTCACCAACATCAACATACTTAATGAATTCCCTTGATTAAAAAGATTACAAATTTTAAGATAACTAAAGAATAAAAATACACTCATTTAGTTTAAGATCTTATTTTTTTTTTCACCAATGGGATGAAAGAAGTTTGAGGAAAGGAGGTGAGAGGCCTAAGAAAGGTTACCAGGCAAAAGTAGACCAGTCTTTAAGGATGCTCGTAAACTAATGTTGATCAAAGTGAGTCTAAAGATTCAAAGACAACAGTTTTCAAACAATGGAGCTATTTTGGCATCAAGTCTGGAGCAATTACCAAATGCTTTATTACCAGAAACACTTTAACCTTAAAAATCCATAGATAAGTTATTCAGAACAGCCCTAGTAATTCTGCATTTACGGCAGGGAAGTTAGGCCTATTGGGGTAAAGTTTTTATCTCTAAATACTTTTGGATATCATTCAGAAATATATGAAATAGAGAGGTTTTAAAAATAATTAGGTTACTGGATGCTTTTAATGGCATATGTGTAAATGGGATTTTTACATTAGAAAATTACACTAAATCAGAATGACATTCCTTAAGAGTAGATTATATAATTGGTAGATAAGAAACAAACCATGTGTAAGCTACTTTAAGCAAAGAGCAAATTTCCCCCCAATTTTAGGTACCAATAACCACAAATTAAATTTGACAAGTTTTTATTGAGTCTGGCTCAATACAAATTAAATGAGATGTATGAAGATTATTAACCATCTCTCCAGAAGATTTTGTAATCTAAAAAGGTGAATTAGAGAAATAAGAAAATTATTACTTATTAGATAGAATGAAATAAATAAGATGAACATAAACAAAGCATTATGATCATTCAAAAGAGAAAAAAATTGCTTGGAAAACTGGTAACACAAACAATATGTATTTTTTCACATGCAACTCTAATAGATTTTCCCCTAGAAAGAAGTCCCAATGTTTTAAAGAAGAACAAGCAATATTTGAATGAAAGAAATATATATATATATATAAAAGCATGTTCATGATCTAGATTTGGAAAAAAAAACACAAGAATCACAAAAGAGAAAAATGAGGTTTCTAGTACTCAGTATTATAGGATCTATGATATTCATCTAAAATACTTCTAGCCATCCAGCATCACCTAGTTAACACCTCCAATAAGGATGAACTTACAAAAGCAGCCCATAATACTAAGGTTTAAGATGCTTCTGCAGATTCTGGGAAACATAGCGGATTGAGAGACGTCCTCAGATCTCTCCCCTTGAAACAACAATAAGTTGAAAATATAAAAATCAACAAAAAACATGCAAACTGCATACCACCATGTCTGAGCATGGGATATGTGCATAAAATCTACCACAGGTCAGAACCCTGGGTGTTGGGCGGTGGACTGGGAGAAAGAAAGAAGCTGCCTCTCGCAGCCACTGGAGCTCCTGTAGGAGGAAGGGGAGGGAGAAGGAGCAGCGAGTTCCCTGAACAGCCCTGCCTGGGAAAGCTGTGAGCTCCCCTTGGCTGGCTGGTTGCAGGGCCCAGTCATCAGGGCAGAAAGCAGAGAAGTGGGATGGGACCTCAGGGAAACAACAGTTGAATTTTATTGGCCCTGGCTGCAAAACCGAGGCTCAGCCACAGCCTTCAAACCCCAATCCAGAAGCCCTCTCCTCCCATACTCTCTGAGACCAATCAGCACCAAGCCCCAGGGGAATCTGAGCAAATGCTGCCAAGACTGTCACTAACACTGACAGGAACTGAAACTGAGGGTAGCAAGTGTGATTAAATAAAAATAAAAAAGGCTGTATGTATAAAGTCTTTATATAAAGCAGGGATCCAAGAGTGTTAGATACCACCTACTGGAAACCAAAAGAAAAGCATCTTCTTTGTAGCAGGCTAAAGAGAGACCTTATATAAT
>NW_006437742.1:273372-275524 GCF_000325575.1 Pteropus alecto
ATATTTGCACACCAATGTTCATAGCAGCATTATTCACAGTGGCCAGGACATGGAAGCAACCAAAGTGTCCTAAATAAATGATTGGCTAAAAAGCTATGGTACATATATACAATGGAATATTACTCAGCCATAAGAAGAGATGAAATACTGCCATTTGTGACAACATGGACTGACCTTGAGATGATCATTCTAAGCGAAATAAGCCAGATAGAAAAAGTAGAAAATCACATGACATCATTTATATGTGGAATATAAAGCAACAAATGAACAGGACAAACAGAGACTCATGGACATGGACTATAGACTAGTGGTGACCAGAGGGTACGGAATGGGAGAGGAGGGGAGAGGTAGACGGGTATATGGAGTCAAATATAGGGGAGTAGGGGGAGTGTGAAGTGGGTAAAGGGGGTTAAATATATGGTCGCTGAAGGAAACTGGACTTTTGGTGGTAAACACACAATAGAAAATACAGATGTCGAATTATAATGTACACCTAAAATTATATAATTGTATTAACCAATGTTACCCCAATAAACTTAATATAGAAAAATAAAATAAAAAATAAAAATAAAAGATGCTTCTGCATTAAGAGATTTAATCTGCTTAAGTTCCTTACAAAGAAATCTCAACAATGGGAACTCTAGCAAGCAATAGATTAAAGTCATCTTAAAATGAGATCAACACAATGAATTACTAAATGTTGTTTCTTAAAAGCTATAAGTAGCATAAGAAATTTCATTTTCCTACTCAATCTGAAAGCAATTATTTTACTTTGCGGATAGAGGAAGATGAGCAGTGTTTACAAGTAAATTGTTTCTGTTGTAATGATTATTATTTATTTTAATATTAAAACTTGATAAGAAAATCTAGTGATATATGTATGTTTAGCAATAAAATGAAACATACATACTCAAGTGATTCTATCATATCTAACTTGCCACTAAGGGATTATATGCACGGGATAGATGTATTGAAGATTTAGGGGTGAATGGGTTGCAAAACAATAAAAATTGATAACCAACATTCGTATAGCTCTTTACAATTTACAAATGATATGACATATATCATATGTGCTCTTCTTAGTAATAATGCTGTGATGTATGCAGGTATAGTTATCTATGTTTTAAGATGTAGAAATTGAGGTTTAGAGAGTTTAAATGACTTGATCTAGAATCACATAGTAAGCTAATACTTGAACTCAGATTTTTGTCTTTTGCCTCCAAGTGCCATGTTCCTTCAATTACTAACTCTGGAAGAAAGTATCCAAAACTTCTAACTAAAAATTAGTGTTCCAGAATGATGGGATGATAAACATGAGTAACAATAAAATCGCTGGATTGTTATAATTTATTTCTGGATATTATGAAAACTTTCAACATCATTTAAACTTACTTACTTACAGATAAGTTAGTTAGCCACAGCTATGGCTTCACTGAGAAAAGAAAACTAAGAAGTAAGATAGACCTTGATTTTGTGCTAAGAAGATGTTTATGTGCTGGCTATTGACAGCACTGCAGCCTTTCATTCTACCAGGCCTGTACAAACACATACTGAGTTTCAGCATCTTTTTTAGGATTGCAGTAAAGCAGTTCCATAAACGTAAAGAGATTAGCACAAGTTGAACTCATCTGTAGTTATTTGTTTTAACTTGGCCTTGGAAAAGTACTAACATCACAGATAAAGGAAACAATCAAAAAGACCACAGTACACATGATAAAAAGAATAAAAACTTCAGAGTTGTGCTGAGTATAAATATGTCTGGAATGTCTCCTATGAAGTAGTCAAAACATGTGTTCTAAGTGCATTTAAGACTCAGTGAGTCCAACTCCATGGCTCTATGCCAGTGTAAAAATGCACTAACATGCCCTAGGGCCTCTCTTTTGCTGTTGGCAGGAAAGTAAAAAGAAATTGTTTTTTGCCCTTACACTGAGTAGACCAACATTTCCTGTACATTTCTAACAGAATTACTGGCTGATCATCTCAGCAGCTGGTATTCATGGTAGGAGGAACTAATACGATCTTGATTTTACAGGCAGCAAAGCTGGAAACCTTGCTACCACTTTGAGTAAGGCAAGCGTTCTGCATGAAAGCCTCCATGTTATTTTCCATCATGGGAAGAAATCAGGAAAACCCTAGTTTAGTACAATCACAA
>NW_006437742.1:275745-285224 GCF_000325575.1 Pteropus alecto
AGTTCTGGCTACTTATAATCAACAGGAAAAAAGCAATGCCTTCTTAAAAATGTCCTTGATTATAGGACACTGATTACATAAAATCACATATCAAAGGTGGGAAATTGTATATCACTCACAACCACAGCCCCTCTCAAATCACAAGAGTTCCAGATCTATGCAATAGGTTGATAATTGTAAAGTCAATATTTAGAAAACTTACAAGTTCCTCTAATATTAAGCTGACAGTACATTTTCGATATTTATCACTCAAATGGAGCAATTATTTTCAAAGCAGCTTCGATTTATATACTACTTAAAATCTGCTGTCACGTTATGCTCGTCATGAAAAAAAATCTGTCCTTTACTTAATTCCATATTAGAGTAACCAGTGGGAGGATAGGTGAGAAAGAGATGATTTGACAAAGATCTGGGAGATGAAATGAAAAAAATCCTTTACATGAAGAAAGAATCTACAATATACCTTATATACATTAGAGTCAATCGATGAGCTTTTATTTTAATAAAAATAGCGACAACTTGACACTGTGCCATTTAATCAAGTTTGTTAACATGAAATTGTACCTGATTTCTATCCTAATGAAAGAATACTAGAGTGCTGGATGAAAAGCTTTAAGAACCATACATAAATTAGCAAAATAATTATAGATATTAAAGTCTACCTGGCTAGTCATTTACAAACACAATTCAACGATGAATTTGAAACAAAAAGAATGAAATAAATACTGCATACCAGAAAACCATAAAAGGAAATTCAAATGGTGCATCTGGTAGAACAAGAGATACACATATGCGAGTTGACAAAATCAGAACAGCATGCATGCTATCTTAACTTGTGGCTAGATTTTTGAAAATGGAATGTCTCTTTATTCTTGAGAGAATACTGATCACATTCCTAGTTACTAACCCTCTGCAATATGTAGGCATATCAAGAGATAGGTTGTATGCAATTCAATTCCATAAACATTTATCATATGCTTTACTATCTCAAAAAACAATGAGAACTGATAGGAATAGAGACAGATGGCACAAAAATGATTATAGTCCATAGAACCTGCCTTCAGAGACCTGGCAATTTAGTTGGAGAAACACAGAGGTAAATCAATTATTGTAATAAATAAAAACAATAGGAAATAAAAATGCTATAATGGAAGTGAAAACAAAGTAAAAAATATAAAGAGAAAAAATAAAAGAAAATATAAAGGATTAATTCTAATTAGGAAGAAATTATAACAAAACAAAAATCTCCACACTATAATGTATCCTTCATGAGGACAGTGAGTTTGTTTTGTTTACCAGTGAATCCCAGTATCTGAAACAGTGGTACTACACAATCATCTTCTTCCTCTTCTACTAGCCATTCTAAATTCCTCTCATCATTGACTATTTCCTCTATGGGTCTAGGTGTCACAAACCAGAGATAGGGCTCAAATATTCATTCCTGAGGGATTGATCCTTTGGTTATGATACACCTGTCATGTCAGAGATACTCCAGGTGTTCATTCACGGTTTAAATGGGGCAAGAGAAGACCAGGATACATCAAATAGATCCCCTGGGTTCCACATGAACTCTTCCCTGACACCACTGTGTAAAAGCAGCCCAATCTCCTCATTCGTATTAGCATCAATTATCCCTGCCAAGATAGAAGCTCCAAGACTAACCACAACAATGGGAGACTATGGTTCATCCAACTAACCTCTCTCTTCTAAGTTCCCTCTTATGAACACAGGACCATAAGCACCATACATGGACAAACTGCACCCCAGGTCTGTGTGGAGAAGTGAATATGTGCAGCATGGAAATATGGAGGTCATGGAAATGTACTACTCAAATCTGCTATGGGGGTTATGGTTAATTTATAGCCCAAGATGACACTCCTCTAGATCCATCATTATTCTCAGAACAAAGCCATGTTTCACTCAGCCTGCTTCCAGACGATGACTGAGCATAGCAGGAATACTAGTACATATCCATTCCCGTAGGACAAGGAACTCCACTAACATGTGACTTTGGCTCAAAGACCTGTGACTTTTGGCCTGGCCAAAACTTTCTTAGAACTGCACTGCAGTCTGACATGCTTCCTAGTTAGTCCTTCCTTCCCCAATCCTTTCACAGGTATAAGGCCTGCAGTGCAATCTGAAGGTGCTCCTTGTCAATTACTGCTTCTCTGAAGTTTATAATACCTCTTTGAACTAGCCAAATTATTAAAACTGAGCTGCCTACTGAAGGCTCTAACATTCTCAGGAAAAAAGAAATGAAGATAATTCTACAAAAAAAAAAATTATAAAAGACTGCCAGACGAAATCTGTAATGAAAATCATAAAAAATGTGAATCACCATTTCAAAAAGACTTCCATGATTTAGAGAAAATAGATAAGCCTAAGTACATGTCAGCCAATGATTTTTTTTTTCACTAAAGTGCTATTGATCCACTTAATTCAGTCCAGTTTCTTAAACACATGATTAATGAGATGGCTGTTTCCTTTAAATTATGTTTATATTTACTTCAATACTAGATTTGTTATTAATAACATATCCCAAAGATAATTACTATTAAAGAGTATGAAGGCTGTATCTTCATTGGTATTCAGTTTAAGCCAAAACTATTACTGTTGTACCTAAAACCAACATGATGTTATCTGCAATGCTATCACTGAATATAACATTTCCGTTGTACCTCTATGAGTGCAGCTGACCTGGCAAAACACATGAATAGAAAAATGAGTGACAATAGTCATAAAAATCAGCATACTTCTTTATTTTCTCCCACTTACATAATAGGAACAAATGACAGTTTTAAATTTCTAACTTGTGAGGAGAAAGTCAGTTTCTGATTGAGGTGATCATATTGATATCAACTTTTTCAGCATATTTTAGTTATCAGAACATGGAAAGAAACTGGAAGAAATGGAGAAATAAAGAAAATATTTGTAAGTATATTGCAAAATTGTACTTTATTCATTTTATTAAGTTTAATTCGATAGATGTCAGCAACCTCAAATATATATAATGTTTTTAAATAAATATATGTATACACAGGATTACCAATGGTCAAAATAATTGGAGATGCGATCATTGAAGACAATTGCTTAATTAAGACAATTGTCAATTGCTTTAATGACAAAAAAGCTCAAAGAATTATAAACATATAGTTTCCAACTTTGGCATATAGCACAATACGTTTTTACCACATAACTTCTAAAAGTCTAAACTGTGATATACAACATTATAGCTTAATACGCTGGATTTTAACTTTTGAGACTGTGGGTGAGAGGAGCAGAGGTGTGAATTAAATCAGCTCTGGTTATCTTACACATATCCCTTAGCTAGAGAAGCTCCACTTTTACCTGCTTTATTTTATTAGTAAATTTGAAATAAATATTGACACCAACTCTCCAAGTCTATGTAAAGAAAACCAGACATGTGGTGAGTTACAATTTATACCACATATATATTTATCTTATCTCTGTCCTCATCTTTCATCTCTGTTCTTCTAATCTTTCTTGCTTTTATTTACTTTTCTACTAACTATGTCAGTGTGATTGGAGCCCCTGGAGTTGAATGATACAAAACTAGTGCAGTGGTCCTAGATGCCTGAGTCCTACTAGGTGTTTCAGGAAAGGTTCCCTAATGCTAGGTTCAAATATTCCTAAGGATTATGCCCCAAATTATACATATCATTAGAACAGTTTCCCCAGTAAATGGTAATGGCTTTCTGAAAATTATAATGGTTCATTTAACCAAGACGAAAATACTCGAAGTCAACTCGTATTAGAAAGATGAAGGAACTCATTATAACTTAGTTAAAAGCTTGATTTTCTTTATTGGAGCTTTTGATTATCTTGGGGGGATGGTTACACACTTGACTTTTTGACTTACTATAAAGGTACACTAATTAAGGTAGTGTGGTACCATTGTAAGGATTAGCAAATAAATCAGTTAAACAATACAGTATATTGGATTTTTCAATAAAGATGTCAAAGCAATCAAATAGGAAAAAATATACTCAAAAAAATGATTCTGGGATAACAGTATTCCTATGGGAAAAAAATGAGCCTCAATCTCTACCTCATACAAAACACAAAAAAGTATTTGAAATAAACCATAGACAAAAACATTAAAGCTAAAAACCACAAGTTGTTAAAGAAGCATATAAGGGAATATCGTTATGACTTGAAGTCAGGCAAAATTTTTAGACAGGACAAAAAAAGGAACGATCACAAAAGAAAACCGATAAGATTTCATCAAAATTCAAAATGTCTACTCATCAAAATACTTCATTATTTATAGGAGTAACCAAGTCAGAGAATGGAAGAAGATATTCACAATACATCTATTTGACAAAGAACCGATATCCAGGATATAAAAGGAACTCCTACAACTCAACAATAAAAACAAAAACAACCTAATGGAAATACAGGCACGAGATTTAAACAGATGCTTCATGAAAGATAGATATATATGAATGGCCAAAAGGGACATAAAAAGTGATCAACATCATTAGTTATCAGCAAAATGCAAATTAAAAGCCAATGCAATACCATTATACAATTAGTAATATAGCAAAGATAAAAAGATTGACATCGAATATTGGAGAGGCTATGGAACAACTGTAATTCTCAAACATAGCTGATGATAATGTAAAATGAAATAACCATTTGTGGAAAACTGGCAGTTTTTTTTTTTTAATGAAGCTAAGCATATACCTTCCCTATGACCCAACAATTCCATTCCTAGATATTTATCCAAGAGAAATGAAAACACAGGTTCACAAAAAAATCTTGTAATGAAATGTTCATTGTAGGTTTATTCATAATATTCAGACACTGGAAAGAGATTAAGTGTGTATCATTATGATAATGAATGAACAATCTTTGACAAATTCATACACTGGAATGTGACTCAGCCATTAAAGGAATACAACATGGATTGTTCTCAGAAATAGCATACTGAGTGAAAGTTGTACACAAAACAGTACTTATTACATGATGCCAATTATACAAAATGCTAAAACAGGCAAAATGATTCTGTGGTGGAAAAAATCAGAACAAAGAACAAAGAACAAAGGATGCCTCTAGTAGGGTTTATGGAAAAATTGACAGGGAAGGTTACAAGAGGGAACATTCTGGGGATATGTTAATGTCCTACAATAACTTAGGCGAATGGGTTACATAAGAGTATGCATTTGTCAAAATTCAGTGAGTGCACTTGATATATATGCATTTCATTTTATATAATTTTTACATCTAAAGGAAAATCCATAAACAAATATTAAACAAATATTGAACATATATTAGTAATATATGTTGAAGTATTAGAAGGAAATGTACTAATTTCTACAATTTACTTGCTTTTCTCTTAACAGCTTATTAGGTTATGATTTCAGTACAGTTAAACAGTCTTTAGTATATTCATAGAGTTTTGCAACCATCATCATAATTGATTTTCAAACATTTTCATTATGCAAAAAGAAATCTTGTACACACATAAAAAAATCTTGTGCACATTAGTCACTCCATATTTTCTTCCCATCCCATCCCAGACCCATGCAACCACTAATCTACTTTGTCTTTATAGATTTGCCTATTTTGTACATTTAATATAAAAGATCCATTTTGAATAAATTTTGTATATGGTAGAAGTAGGGGTCCAATTTTATCCTTTTGAATGCAGACCCAATGCCATTTGTTGAAAAGCCTATTATTTTCTCCATCTAATTGTCTTGGCACTCATGTGAAAAATTAATTGACTATACAGATGAGGGTTCATTTCTGGACTTCCAATTCTATTCCATTGATCTGTATGCCTTTCATTGTGTCAGTATCACACAACCTTGACTAGTGTTAACTTAATAGTAAGTTTTGAAATTGGGAAGTGTGAGTCCTCCAACTTTGCTCTTCTTTTTCAAAACTGGTTTGGATATTCTGGATCTCTTATATTTCTATATGAAATTTAGTTCAGCTTCTCAATTTCTTCAAAGAAGCCAGCAGCGATTTTTATGCAGATTGAATGCATTGAATCCTTATATCAATTTGAGGAGTACTGTCATCTTAACAATATTAATTCTTCTGATTCATGACCATGGGATGGCTTTCCACAATTTACTTTTTTATTAAATTTATTAGAGTGAAACTGGTTAATAAAATTATATAGATTTCAATTGTACAATTGTATAATACATCATTTGTATATGGCATTGTGTGTTCACCACTCAAAGGCGAATCTTGTGTCAACAAAAATTTGACTCCCTTTCTGCTTTTCTACCTCCCTCCCACTCTCTTCCCCTCTGGTAACCACCATACTGTTGTCAGTGTCTATGAGGTTTTGTTCGTTTGTTACTTTCAGTTTTATATCCCACATATGAGTAAAATCATATGGTTCTCAACTTTTTCTGACTTATGTTGTTTAGCATGATAATCTCAAGATCCTATCATGTTATCACAAATGGCAGTACTTCAACTTTTCTTATGGCTGAGTATTATTCCATTGTATATATGTACTACATCTTGGCCCAATTGTCTATCAAAGGACACTTCAGTTATTTCCACATCTTGGCCACTGTGAATAATGCTGCAATAAACATTAAAGTGCATGTATCTTTATGGATAAATGTCTTCCAATTTTGGGGGTAGATGCCCAGAAGAGCGATTGCAGGGTCATAAGGTAATCCTATTCTTTATTTTTTGAGGAATCTCCATACTGTTTTTCATAGTGGCTGTACAAATTTACATTCCCACCATCAGTGTATGAGGGTTCTCTTTTCCCCACAACTTCTCCAACACTTGTTATTACTTGTCTTGTTGATGACAGCCATTCTAACAGGTGTGAGGTGGTATGTCATTGTTGTTTTGACTTGCATTTTTCTGGTGATCAGTGGTGTTGAGCATCTTTTCATATGTCTGCTGGACATCTGTATATCTTCTTTGGAGACGTTTGTTTTGTTGTTGTTGTTGTTGTTGTTGTTATTGAGTTGTATGAGTTCTTTGTATATTTTGGATATTAGGCCCTTATCGGAGGTGTTGATTGCAAATATATTTTCCCATTTGGATGGTTGTCTCTTTACCTTGGTGACGGTTTCTTTTGCTGAGAAGAAGCTTTTTAGTTTGGTGTAGTCCCATTCATTTATTTTTGCTTTTACTTCCCTTGCCTTTGAGATCAAATTCATAAAATCCGCTTTAAGTCCAAGGTCCTTGAGTTTAGTTCCTATGTTTTCTCCTATGCATTTTGTTGTTTCAGGTCTTATATTCAGATCCTTAATCCACTTTGAGTTAATTTTGGTGTATGGTGACAGATAATAGTCTAGTTTCATTCTTTTGCATGTGGATCTCCAATTTTCCCAGCACCATTTATTAAAGAGGTTTCTTTTCATCATTGTATGTTTCTGGATAGTTGTTGAAAATTATTTGTCCATATATATGTGAGTTTATTTCTGGGTTCTCAATTCTTTTCCTTTGGTCCATGTGTCTGTTTTTCTGCTAATGCCATGCTCTTTTGATTATTATCATTTTGTAGTATAATTTGAAGCTAGGGAGTATGATACCCTACAGACACTACCAGAAAACTATTAGCAAAAATAAACAAATACAGTGATGTCGCAAGATATAAAATTAATGTAGAAAATCCATTGCATTCCTATATACTAACAAAAAAATTTCAGAAAAAGAAATGGAAAAAGTAATTCTTCTTGCAATTGCAACGAAAAGAATTAAATACTTAGTATTAAATTTGACAAGTGATGTGAAACACCTATACACTAAAAACTACAAGACATTATTAAAAGAAATTGAAGAAGACACAAAGAAATGGAAAGATATTCTGTGTTCATGGATTGGAAGAAGCAACGTAGTTAAAATGGCCATATTACCCAAAGCAATATACAGATTTAATGCAATCCCCATCAAAATTTCAATGGCATTTTTTGAAGAAATTGAACAAAAAATCATCAGATTTGTACAGATACATAAAGCCCGAATAGCCAAAGCAATCCTGAGAAAAAAGTCCACAATTTACTTTTAAGTGAGTCGAATAATTAATATGAATTAATAGATAAATAATAGAATGGATAAAATGACACACAGATAAAAGTTATAGAAAAAATTAATGGTAAAATGTAGGCAGTGGCTCCATGAGTGGTCACTGTAACTCTTTCAATTTTGCTCTAATCCCACCACCAGAAGTATAACGTAGACTTAGATCTCTGCATATTGCCTACTATCAGCTACCATGGCTCTTGTATTCAACTTATCTGTGATCAATATCTAGCACACTTGCAAACATAATGACTACACAGATATCCAGACTAACAAACAGCTTACTGGTGAAACCTGCCCCATATCCTGGTTCTAGTGTATACTCTAGGTCCTGCCTATATTCGTCAATCATCTGACTGCAAAAAAAAAAAAGAAAAAAAATGATGCTTCAATTTACCCCACTATAAAAGCCCCAGTTCCTTCTCCCTAAATTTCGTACCTCTTAAATAATCAAAGGGAAGTACGGAAATACAAAAACCCAACAAGATATTGATGATTGTCTAATGGGAAAAAAAGAGAAGATAGGTAGTATGCTTTCTATAAATTTTCAAACTCCCAAAACCCCAAATTATAAAAAGCACTAAAATGTGTAATATTCCAAACACATTGTAGTAATAATGTGTTTGTTTATTTACACAATGTGTTTGTTTATTTACACAGTTGTGAAAGTTCATTTACACAACTATATCATGGGTAGAGGTAATTCACACTACTCCACTTTCATCACAATCATAGCAGATAGCTTTCTGGTTAGGATCATTCTGACTAAAAATAAATAAATATTATTTATAGCTTCACAAAAATCAGAGTGTAACTAATAATGAATGGAGGAATTAAGACCATAAAGAGTTACAGCTATCTGGCAGGCTGTTGCCTAATCTCATTCACAAACTAAATGACTTTCCCTGTACTGCTTTCTCACCTAAATGTGCTTTAATTAATTTGGTACCTTGGCAAAACAGCAAACAGCCATAAGCAATGCACCTTAGTTCGGTACTGATAAAAGGCGTGATAAGACAAAACAATTTTTTTTTAGCCCAGTGAAATCCGTTTTCTTTCTTTATTTTTTAATTAAGTTTACTGGATAACATTGGTTAATACAATTATATAATTTTCAGGTGTACATTATAATTTGACATCTATATATTCTATTGTGTGATTACCACCCAGTACAGTTTCCTTCAGCTACCATATATTTGATCCCCTTTACCCACTTCGCCCTCCCCTAACATCCCTATATTTGACCCCTTTTACCCCCTCCACCTCTCCACTCCTCTACCACCCCCACCCTCTGGTAACCACTAGTCTATATAGTCCATGTCCATGAGTCTCTGTTTGTTTATCCTGTTCATTTGTTGCTTTTAGGGTTATATCCCACACGTAAGTGATATCATGTGATTTTCAACTTTTTCTGTCTGGCTTATTTTGCTTAGTATGATTATTTCAAG
>NW_006437742.1:286446-296008 GCF_000325575.1 Pteropus alecto
GGTCCTTCACATGTTTCATGAAATTTATTCTCAGGCATTTTACTCTTTTTGTTGCAATTGCAAAAATAATTATTTTTTCTAGTTTTTCCGACACTTCATTATTAGAGTATAGGAAAGCTATGGGGTTTTGAACATTGATTTTGTATTCAGAGACTTTACTGTATTTGCTTATTGTATCTAGTAGTGTTCTTCTGGCGTCTTTAGGGTTTTCTATATAGAGAATCATGTCATCTGCAAATAATGACAGTTTGACATCTTCGTTTCCTATTTGAATGCCTTTTATATCTTTTTCTTGCCTAATTGCACTCGCTAGGACCTCCAATGTTATATTGAATAACAGTGACAATGGTGGACAGCCTGGCCTTGTTCCTGATCTTAGAGGGAAGGTTTTTAGATTTTCACCATTAAATATAATGTTGGCTGAGGGTTTATCCTAGATAGCCTTTACTATTTTAAGATACTTTCCTTGTATACCAATTTTGTTAAATATTTTGATCATAAATGGATGCTGTTTCTGGTTGAAGGCTATTTCTGCATCTGTTGATATGATCATATGATTCTTATTTTTTAATTTGTTTATGTGGTCTATCACATTAATTGATTTGCACATGTTGAACCATCCCTGTGCCCCTGAGATGAAGCCTACTTGATTGTGGTGTATAATCTTTTTAATATGTTGCTGTATTCGGTTCGCTAGTATCTTATTTAGGATTTTTGCATCTGTGTTCATGAGAGATATCAGCCTGTAATATTCTTGATCGTGGTGTATAATTTTTTGATATGTTGCTGTATTTGGTTTGCTAGTATCTTATTTAGGATTTTTGCATTTGTGTTCATGAGAGATATTGGTCTGCAGTATTATTTTTTGTGTTATCCTTACCAGGTTTTGGCATCAGAGTAATATTAGTCTCATAAAATGAGTTGGGAAGTATTGCCTTCTCTTTGATTTTTTGGAAGAGTTTGAGGAGAATAGGTATTAAATCTTTTTTGAATGTTTGGTAGAATTTACTGGTGAAGCCATGTAGTACTGGACTTTTACTTTTGGTAGATTTTGGAGATTGTTTCCATACTGCTGATTGGTCTATTTAGATTTTCCAGATTTTTTTAATTCAGTCTAGGAAGATTGCATTTTTCTAAGCATTGGTCCATTTCTTCCAGGTTATTAAATTTGTTATTATATTCTTTTTCATAGTATTCTTTCATGATGCTTTGTATTTCTGCGATGTCAGTCATAATTTCCCCCCCTTTCATCCTTGATTTTGTTTGTGTCATTTCTTTTTTCGTTAGTGAATCTAGCCAGGGGTTTGTCAATTTTATTAACCTTCTCAAAGAACCAGCTCTTTGTTGCATTTATTTTGTCTATCTTTTGTTTGTTTGTTTGTTTTCAATTTCATTTATTTCTGCTCTAATTTTATTTCTTCCTTCTGCTGACTTTAGCCCTCATTTTTTCTTCCTTTTCTAGTTTTTTTAGGACGAAGTGTTAATTTGTTTATTTGGGCTTGTTCTTGTTTTTGGAGATAGGCCTTAATGATATGAACTTTCCTCGAATGATCGCTTTTGCCATGTGCCAAAAGTTTTGGTATGATGTACTATCATTATCATTCGTTTCTATGTATCTCTTGATCTCTCTTTTTATTTCTTCCCTGACCCAGTTATTCTTTAGTAGCATGTTGTTTAATTTCCATGTATTTGTCGTTCTTCTTGATTTTTTCTTTTTTTCTTTTTTTCTTTTTTTGCAGTTGATCTCTAATTTCAAAGCATGATCAGAGAATATGGTTGGTCTGATTTCAACCCTCTTATATTTGTTGAGGCTATTTCTGTGTCCCAGTATGTGTTTGATTCTTGAGAACGTTCCATGTGCACTAGAGAAGAATGTGTAAGCGGCTGTTTTGGGATGGAAGGCTCTGTATATTTTAATTCTGTTCAGTTGATCTAATGTGTCATTTAAGGATGTTATTTCCTTATTGATTTTCTGTTTGGATGATCAGTCCATATCCAACAGTGGGGTATTTAGGTCCTCTAGTACGATAGTGGTTTGGTCTGTTTCTCCCTTTAGTTCTGTTAGTAATTGCTTTACGTATTTCGGGGCTCCCTGATTGGGAGCATATATATTATTATGTGTTATGTCTTCTTGGTGCATGATTCCCTTTATCATTATGAAGTGGCCCTCAGTATCTTTCTTTACCTTTTCTCTGAATACCATTTGATTGAAATATCATTTTTCACCCTTTCACTTTGAGTCTATTCTTAAGATGAAACAATTTTAAAATAAGGGACATCTACTCCAGATAAAAGTAATGATCCCTCTGTGTGTTTAAGGGGGTGGAGTGATGGTGTGGAAAAGGAGGAGAGTTCTGGATTTGCGAATAGTGGGACGAATCAGCCTTACACAATAGATAGGAGAGGTTTTCGAACTTTCCTGTGCTATGAGTCTCCAGTGAAACTTCTTAAAAATGCTAATCCATGTTCAAAACTTCAGAAATTCATTATCTTTGAAGTGGAGTTCAGAACTCTATACTCTATTTACTAAGTATCCCAAGTGACACAACTTTATGTACTCTTTTGACTACATATTAAGAAATACTGAGTTAGAGAAATTGGGCAAATAAGATTTTACTCCTTTCCTTCATTCTTTCTTCATCTTTTTATGGCCTCATCATTTGTCTCTAGCATCATTTAATCCTAAACTGATTTAAGAATAACATATTTTAGGTACAGATATTTACAGGAGCATCCTGAAATTATCCAAATTTGGAAGTAAAAACAAAACAAAACAAAAAAACCACCTCACCCTATGCCCAATAAATACCCTTTGGATTTTTCTCTAATTATTTGTTTCCAGTTTTTCTTCCCACCTCCCAACAACCTCTTATTTTTCCTCGGTCCTCTGGTCCCATTCCTCCTGCTACATTCACCCTTCACAATTAACAGACTTCTAATGATTGTATATCTTTCTTTCCACAATTTTATTGGAAGGGAGGTTTAATACTAATTATCTGCCTATATATGTGCACCTTTTTAAAAAGTCCTCTATTTTTTGTTCTCTCAATGTTTCTCCTAAAACTGATAATCTGTCATATACCTTTGTTCAAGGCCAAATAAGAAGTTAAACTGTTTAGGTAACACTTCTAAACTGCCATCCACTTAATAACTTTATAGGCATCAAATGAAGTATTCATACATTTTCCCCAATATTTCTTGGGGCTTTGAGCAATAGAGGTTATTTCTTAATTGTCCTAGAAAACTGGAGCAATCACAATAGATTACATGTTCTAAAACTTTTACTTTATCCTATCATTGGCTACATTAACCAGATTTGGCTGGTTAATTCTTCTAAGTAGTTCTTCTCATCTCCCTTCCCCCTCTTGAACAACTTTACAAATTCAAGCCAAATTCTTCCAGTGTCTCCTGACATTGGGTAGTTTTCCATGCTCTAAATCAAAGGAAACAAAAAATGCATTTTACTGTGCAGATTTTCATTTAAGACTTTGAAGATGAAGAAAAAAATAAAACTTGGATTTATTCCCAAGAGCAAAAGTATCCCCTTAATGATTTGGCAATTTCCATGGGAACTTGAAATGCTTACCTTCTCAGACATCACTTAATGTTCTAGTGTTGGAGGAAAAAGAAATCAAATGTGAACATTGCTGGAATTTTAATTACCATTTAGTAATATAGTAGTTTCTCAACCTCCCTGTGATAGCTTAAGAAATTATGATTTTTTTAATTCCCAAGAACAAAAACAGTTCAGGATTTTTCTTTTCTTTCTAATTATAAAGTGATATTCTCAGTCTGAGATACCTATATCTATCTATCTATCTATCTATCTATCTATCTATCTATCTATCTATCTATCTATCCATATCTATTCAAAATCTATGAAGAAAAGAAAAAAAATATTCCCAAACTCCCAACATCCAAAGTTGGACTGTATTAATACTTTGATATATCTAATATCAGAATATGTCAATCTGTCATTCTCAGTGTGTGTAATTGTGTGTGTGTATATTACATGCACGTGTGTGCATATTATGCATGTATCTAATGGATAGAGTATGCTGTATTGTATAGTTTTATATAATATTGTATATAGGCTATGTTATATTATATACACATACCATTACATGTATACTTAGTATATATTGTGTAATATTACATAGAAATTTTCACACACATAGACATATGTCTTAAAAAATTGTTTTGTTGTTTGTTAATAAGAAATCAATGGAGACTATTTTTAACATCAAAAATATTCAAATTTAGACTAGATAATACATTATTAATGTATTATCCAAATAAATATTATGTAACTGTGAAAAATCTTGTTTTTGAAAAAATATTTAATGAAATAGGAGCATGCTCATGATTTAATGTTAATTAAATAAGCATAATATAAAGTTGTATTATAACACAGAGAAAACTCTTGGTGTAGATAAATTCATTAGTGAATCTGATGAAACATTTAAGAAAAAAATAATACCAATGTTATAAATACTTTTAGAAAATGCAGAAAGAAAAAATACTCATTTAGGAGGCCTCTGTTACCTTGATACAAAAACTAGACAAATGAAATTACAAGAAAGTATAATATAATAGTCTCCTCTTATCTGCAGTTTCACTTTCTGTGGTTTCAATTACCTGTGGTCAACTGCAATCAGAAAATATCGAATGGGAAATTTCAGAAATAAACACTTCATAAGTTTTAAATTGCATGTAGTTCTGAGTAGCGTGAAGAAATCTTATGCCATCCCACTCTGCCCCGCACAGAATGTCCAGCATATCCGTGCTGTATATGCTACTTGCCTATTAGTCATTTAGTAGCTGTCTTGGTTATCAGATAGAGACTGTCAAGGTTTGGTGGTGTTTGTGTTCAATTAATTCAGTAACCCTTATTTTACTTTATAATGGCCCTAAAGTGCAAGAGTAGTGACACTGGCAATTGAGATATGATAAAAAGAAGCCTTAATGAGCTCCTTTTAAGTGAAAAGGTACAAGATCTTGACTTAATGAGTCATTTTGCCATCTCACATTATTACAAGAAGAAAGGTGAGTACACACAGTACAATTAGATATTGAGAGAGTGAGAGTGAGATCCCAGATTCAGATAACTTTTATTACAGAATATTTCTAAAATTGTTCTATTTTATTATTATTATCATTAATCTTTAACTATGCCTAATTTATAAATTAAAGTTTATTATAGGTATATATGCATAGGAAAAATATAGTGTATATATAGGATTCAGTACTATCTGCTGTTTCAGGTATCCACTGAGGGCCTTGGAATGTATCCCTGGTGGATAAAGGGGGACTACTGTACAGACCAGAAGAAAACATTTGCTATATATATATGTATAAGACTGGTATACACACTATACAAAGAATAGCTAAAACTCAACACTAAATGGAGTTTTTAGTTTGGAGATGCAGAGAACTAGAAAGACGTTGCTCCTATCATTGGCTACATTAACAATGGACAATATACCTGATAAACCTGGACAGTTATGCCTCAAGGGTTCACTGAGGCCCCTTATTCTCCCAAGTACTTTTGAGTTTTAAACACCCTTCAGTTGCCAGGGAAATCAGCCCTTTTACAATATGTAGATGACCTCTGCTGTGCTCAGTTACCAAAGGAACATCCATAAAAGATTTCACTTATTTGCTGTAACAAATAACTGAAAAAAGAAATAAAGTATTTAATAAAAAATTACAATTATCTTTAGACACTGTTCATTACCTAGGTCATGATCTAAGCTCTGAAGGAATTCAGCTGTATCCAAAAAGAATTAAACTAATCCAGGAATTTCCTAGACCCACAACTAAGTGACAGCTTTGTGGATTTCTAGGCTTCTCTGGTTATTGCAGACTATGGAGTCTTAATTTTCTCTATTAGCTTCTCCATTCTATGAAATTACTGAAATTTCAGTCCCTGAACCACATTTTGGGGGAAGATAAAACATGAGTGGGCTTTTATAAGACTACACAAGCCACCTGCTTTAGGGCTTCCTAACTATTCAAAACTTTTTACTTTACTTGTGTATGAAGAGAATAATCAAGCCCTAGGAATGCTCACAGAATACCACAGTAGTAAATATATGCCGGTTTATTACAGTAGACAACTTGATTCATTTGCTCTTGCCTATCTCAGCTATTTTAAAGCTATGGCCCCAGTTGCAAAACTGTGGAAACCTCAGCAGATTTAACCCTTGGAAATAATGTTTATTCGCAAACTCCACATGCTACCCAAAGCTGTCTTAACTCTGAATTGACTCAACATTTTTCTGCAAGTAAATTAACTTTCTATGAAGTCCTTTTGCTTTCACCACCTAATCTACATTTTGAACATTGCAACACCCTTAATCCTGCTACATTACTACCTCTACCTTACAAAGGCTAGCATCATGACTCTGGGGTAATAATGTCTCATTATGTGACACCACATCCTGATTTACAAGACACCCCTTTAATTAATCATGATCTAATCTTGCTTGTTGATTGGTAATACTGTAGAAATAGAGAAGGAAATTTTCAATTTGGTTATGCTATTACTACCTAATATGACTTAATCAAAAGAGGAAAACTTCCACAGACTATATCGACCCAACAGCAGAGCTTCATGCCCTTACAACAGCATGCCAGTTATCAGGACAAACTGTAAATATTTATACTGATAGTAGGTATGTCTTTGGGCTTGTTTATGATTCTGGGATGTTATGGAAATAAAGGGGTTTCTTAAGTCCTCTGAGACCCCAATCAAAAATGGGCAACAAATAAATGATCTTCTTGCTGCTGTTTTCTTACCTTCTGAAATTGCTCTCATCGAAATTGAAGCTCATACTAAAAGGTTTTAACCCAAGTATGCAGGAAATGCCCTAGCTCATTTTCATGCAAAGGCAGCAGCAACAGAATCTGTAAAGACTATAGCACCTGTGAATGAAGTCCATTCTGACCTCTCCTTGCCAGACTTTTGCCATCTTGATGCCCTTGTAACGTGCCAACAGTTTGCTCCTGAATCAGAGAAATTAAGAGGGGTAAACAATGGCTGTAAAGTAAATGAACAGTTGGGGTTATGGGAACCCTAACACAGCTGCTTGGTTCTTACAGATTCCCTGGCAACCCCATTTTTTTTTTTGTTTTTTGTTTTTGCATTCTTTCACCCACCATAGTGCATTCAAGATGACAAGTTATTAATTGATATTGGTGGGGAGACTTCTATAAATTGCAAAAATTGTCTATCAGCAATGTCTGATCTGTCAGGTCTGGAATCCTAGAAAAACTATTTTTGTACCCAAAGGCCTCAGACTTCCCTCTGAAACTTTTGAAAATCTGCAGTTGGACTTCATTCAACTGCCACTTAGTATGAGTTATCAATATGCTCACTATTGTATATATGTTTTCCACATGGGTTGAAGCCTTCCTCTGCCACAAGACTGATGCCCTTATTTCCATTGACAGTGCCACCTTAGAAGTGGTTTATACCAAAAGGATTTATCTTTGTGATGATCATTTTTCTTAGGCCTATGAATGCCTACTGGCTGGTGCATAACCAGACAAACCTCTTAGTTATCCAAATGTGCCCCTAACTGTTCACAAAAAGACTGAGACACCTCATTGATCAACTCTCCTGAATTTACATTTTCAAGTTAGAAAAAAACAGGTTTTTCATGATTCAGAATTTGCTCCCTTTGGCAGGTTGCTACTTCCATGGTTATGAGTAAATACAAATGAGACTATAATCAGGAACCTTTCCTTAGCTCTTGAAAATATTGCAGAATCCTCTGTTGATGCAATAGCTGCCCAATAAAATTTCTTAGATTCCATGACCACAACTATTCTTGATAATAGTATAGCCCTTGATTTTCTTTTATCAAGGAGGTATACGTGCTGTGGTCAACACTATCTGCCGTGCCTGGATTAACACTTCTGAGGAAGCTGAAACTCAATTACATATGATTTTTGAGCTAGCCACTTCATCCAAAAGGGTGACTACTTAGACAGTTTTTTCTTTGATTGACTTAGGCCTTGAGGACTATGGCTCCAAAGTACACTCCAAACATTGGGAATTATCCTGTTTGTAGTTATCAATAATCTCCCTGGTGCATTGTATTCTCTCAAAAGCTCTAAATGTATGTTTGCAGCCACTAACCACAAAGTAAATGATCTTCCTAAGATTGGAATGTCATAAGGGGAATAAGAGAATGACCAATCTAAAGATTGTAAAACTAAAGCTGTGACCTGTGAGTAACACAGGGATTAAGCAAAAACATCTTGACCTGTGACTGTCACAAAGAGGACCAATGAAAGCTGCAAGAACCACAGAGTTGTAGCTGACAGTGGTGCCAATGCCTTAAATTTTGATCACATTTCTCAGCCAAGCAGAAAGATTTAATCAAAAGGGAAAAATTATTAAAGAGAAAACCAGGACCCCAAAGTGGAGTCATTTGTGCTAAAGCCCATGACAGGGAACTTAGACCTAATAATACCTGACCTAATTGCAGTTTCAACCTTCTCCAGGACTGTAATCTTAATCAGTCAACTGGAATTTTCTGGTCATTACTAATGAGGTAATCTGTCATTTGGGCCCTTTCCATTCTGCTCAAAGGCAATCTGCCTGATAAGACACCTGCCTTCCCCTAAGGGAAGGTAACCTTGCCTGAAACAATACTTTCATTTGCTAATAACTTTCTTGTCCTACCCAGTTTCTGCTTATAAAAGCCTTCCATATTGTACAGCTTCTCAGAGCACCTCTCAACTTGCTAAATGAGATGCCGCCTGATTCAGGAATCATGCAATAAGGCCAATTAGATTTTCTAATTTACTCAACTGAATTTTTGTTCTTTAATAGTAGTTAGACAAGAAAAAGAAATATAAACCATACATATTGGAAAAAAAATAAATATGTCTTATTTCACGGATTACATTATTTTTATGTAAAAAAAAACTCAAGGAATCTACAAACATCTCCTAGAACTAATAAGTGAGTTTATCAAGGTCGTACCATAAAAGAATGACATACAAAAATCCATTTTAAATTAATTAATTAATGTAAATTAATAAATGGAGAAAGAGATGGAAAAATCAATTTTATTCTGACATAGTAGTAAAGTGCAATTAGAAAGCAAAGCTAAAAAAGAAATATTAACAAAAACCCCAACAAATAAATTTAACAAAATATGAACAGTTTTATATATTTTTTAGCATTTTAGAACCAAATGCTCATAAGAGAACTTAAAGGCAATATAAGTAAATAGAGATACATACTGTTGTAGTGACCTCACCTTTAGAAACAATAGGTTAAGGATAAGACATGGTGCGTGCTAACCGCCATGTCTCACTTCTAGTTAGTTATCTGCTAAAAATTTATTAACTAAAGGGATTTACTGGCCGGATCACTGCCTATAGGTACAAAATATTTTAACAATGACGCATTCTGCTTCTGTACCCCTGCTTGCTTACCCACCTCTTAGTTATCAGTTAATGAATGGAGGAGATATAGTCTTTTGTGTAAAGATTAAGGTTGTGGGGCAATGGAATCGAGGGCTTAAAACCTTTGTGCCCCTGC
>NW_006437742.1:302243-321570 GCF_000325575.1 Pteropus alecto
CTTAAATGTATAGATTAACTATGTGGGGGGTGGGATCGAGGGCTTAAAACCTTTGTGCCCCTGCGTCTCGGGGCTGCTCCTTTGCAAGGACAGCTGCCGGCTAATAAACTGTCTCTTGGACTAGAGCACTCGAGTTGGGCCTGGTTATTTCGGTCACAACACTGTGTGTGTAGACTGGAAGATGCAACATAGTAAAGTTGTCAATTTTTCCCAAAACTATATATACATTTGTTGTAATTCCAACCAAAATCTTAGCAGGAATTTTTATAAAAATAGAAAGATTGGTATTAAAATTTATATGGAAAAACAAAGTAGGTATAATAGCTAAAACATTTTCTAAATTAAAATGAAGTAGAAAGAAACTCACTAAAGATTTTAAAACAATGACAAAGCTACAGTAATCCACAAATGATAGTATTAATGAAGGGATATACACATAGATCAATGTAAAACAACAGACCATACAAATACAGTGAATATAGTGACTTTTAACAAAGGTACAAAAGCAATTCAATGGAGAACTGATCATCTTTTAAACAAATGGTATTCAAACAACTGGAAATCCATATAGAAAAGCACAAACCTTAAATAAAATACCACATCTTCTACAAAAATTAACACAAAATAAAGGATACATCTAAATGTAAGCTTTAAAAACTATAAAGCTTTTATAAGAAAATATAGGAAAAAATCTTCCTTATGCAAAATAAAATTCATAGACAATCAAATTTGTCTAATGCAAAAAAAAAAATTCTTAGAGACATGATGAAGCACATTCCATAGAATGAAAAGATGATTAATTGGATTCATAAAACTGAAATTTTTGAACTGTGAGAAACACTGTTAAGTGAATAAAAAGGAAAGCTATATGCTGGGAGAAAATATTATAAATCATATAGTAAACAAAAGACTATCATCCTAAGTATATAAAGAAATCTGAAAACTCAAGAAAAAGTAAATAAATAGCCCAATTTTAAAATGGACAAAGGACTTAAACATATACTTAACAAAAGAAGTTATACAGATAAGCATATGAAAAAATTTTCAACATCATGAGCCATTAGGGAAATGCAAATTAAAACCATGATGAAATAACACTACAAAGGAGAAATAAGGTATGAACAATTTAGTTTCTCTAAATTCTCATCGTCATTTGGTATCGTCACTATTTTTTATTTTAACCATTCTTATAGGTATGTAGTGATATTTCAATGTGTGTTTAATTTGCATTTATCTAATAGTTCATGATGTTGAACATAATTTCATGTGCTTAATTGTTTTCTTTTATGCGAAATGTGCATTCATGTCTTTTACCCATTTTCTAAGGGATTCTTTTTTTTTAATGATGAGTTTTGAGAGTTCTTTATATACTTTAGATACTAATCCTTTGTTGAATACGGGTTTTGTAAATATTTTTGCCCAGTCTATAGCTGTATTTTCATCTTTTTTAAACAAAGACATTCACATAACAAAAGATTTTTTTAAATTTGGATGAAGTCCAATTTATCAGTATTTCCTCTCATAAATTGAGCTTTTGGTATCAAGAATGCTTTACCTAGCCTTAGGTCCTGAGGATTGCATTTTTTCAAACAGCTTTATATTTTTTTTACATTTTATTCCATGATTCATTTTGAATTGATTCTTTTAAAGTGTAAAGTTTGGCTCACGGTTCATCTTTCTTTTTGTGGATATGCAATTGCTCCAGCATTATTTATTTAAAAAGCTATCTTTCCCTCATCAGATTGCTTTTACTTTTCTGTCACAAATTAGATTTATGTAGGTCTATTTCATGATTCTCTCTTCTGTTTCATTGATCTATGTGTCTATCCCTCTACCATTACTACAGCTATCCTGACTGTCGCAAATAGTAGGCCATAAAATCAGGTAAAGTGATTCCTCCCACCTTTATTCTTTTCATAACTGAGTTATATTCATAACTGAGTTTGTAAGCATCTTGCTCTAACCCAGCATCTGAATGCATCAAGTACACAGCTATCTAAGTACTCATTTTCAAAGACATAAAATTCAGTCATGAGGGTTGAAGAGAATGAGACGATGAAAGCCTTCATTTTATATTAATTGTTAGGAAACTGGCATTATTTCTGCAGTGTATAATCTGCCACTCACATATCTTAATACATATAAGGCATTTTGGGAACATGTGAGTGACGCATTGGATGAATGGATAAATGTTTATTTATAAAATCAATTATTTCCACATAAACCTCTCTACATTATCTAGCCCATAAATACTCTAAATAACATTGGAGAAAACATCAATGCTTTTATTATAACAGATCAGAGTCCTTCTGGAGTAAATGTTTATAGGATGCTGAAATACAAATTAAGAAAATAGTATAAATGTATTAAAACTTGAAATATTTTCATGCTATAAAAGATTTAAGCATCTCAAAATGAAAAAGATAGAAAGAAGAATCAGATGTCCTCTTACTATCTGCCCCTTGTACTAATTGCAGCTTATTTACATCTTTACCTATGGATCTTTTCTTTTCTTTTGTCCTTTCTATCACCTGTTTGCCATAAGGATTCTTTATATGAAATGATGACCTATAGAAAATTCATGTGTTAGAGGGAATTTTTTTTCTAGATTAATCATTTCAAGCAATTCAATTATGGGACTTGTTACATCATGAAGCAGCATCTTTTATGCAGTCTCCATAATAGTAGATCTGTTTGGACCTGCAGAGAAATTCGGCAAAACTATACACAGAGCTCAGTATTACAACTGTTTAGGTCAAAAGCAGCCTTAAATATAGCCTTGTGCTTAAATTTTAATTTATAAAAACAAGAAAGAAGTACTGTAGACTTAAATAGTTGCAATGTGTTTTCTTATAAAGATTTTGAAATTATTTTCAGGCAATATTCAAATAAGCCACAAAGTAAACAAGGCATAATCACAATTTAACATTGTATTTTGAGGTGCTTCAGGTACAGATGTAGCCCATCCCTGGCAAAATACTAATTACAAAACAATTATAAGTTAAAATTTACTAAAATGCCAAAGAACATTTAAATCATACCATTATTTACATCAGTTCTCTTATGTCGGAGATTCCAGTACTAGGAATTGGCACTAGAAATTTGGACAAACAAAAACTATTAAAAATGGACAAAGGACTTGCATAGACATTTCTCCAAAGAAGATATCAAAATAGCCAAGAAGCACATGAAAAGATGCTTAACATCATTAATTAGTACGCAAAAGCAAATCGAAACCACAATGAGATATCACCTCACACCAAATAGGATGACTACTATAAAAAAATAATAATTGTTGGTTAGACTGTGGAGAATTGGAGCCCTTGTGCACTATTTCTGGAAATGTCAAATGGTGCAGCTGCCATGGAAAACAGTATGGTAGTTCCCCAACAAATTAAAAGTAGAATTACAATATGACCCAGCAATTTCACTTCTGGGTAGTCAAAAAAGTTAAAATTAAAGCAGGGTCTCAAAGAGATACTTGTATACCCACATATGATTTTTGGTGTTTGCCCAACTGTTATTACTTGCCCTGAAAGGCAATAGCTAACACATTTGCCTTTAAATGATTTCCACTAATGCTCCCAAGTAGCTGCCTTGGCCTTGGGAGAGTTTTGAGTTAGGCAAAATAAAAGCACACCTTTTGAGCTGGTCCTTGAAGGAGCCACCAGACTGGTCAAAATGAATAACCACATTTTTTTTAAGAATAAGGTCATTTCTATTCCCTCCAGTACTAGAAATTGGCACTAGAAATTTGGACAATTGTCTTCAAATCTTCTGCCAAACTGAAGAGCAGTGGATGGGGACAGGATAAGTTAAAATGCTGCAAAGCTTTCTTGTTGAGATCAACTGTTTTTTGTTTTTGTTTTTGTTTTTTTTTTTCTAGATTAAGCATTCTCCTGGTTGCTGTAAATTTTTGATTAGTTTCCTGAATGCCAACAAAGTTCTTCCTGAGAGTACCTACTAATTTATTTGCTGTTTTTATGGCAAAATGGACTTTTGGGGTTCCCTACTCTGCCATGTTCATTGGAATCAAACCTAATTACATCTAAATACATTTTCAAGCCAAAAAATATTTACCATACCATTTAATAGTTAAAACATAAATAAGTTAATGAATAAAGTGTCACACTTTGATGAGGACAAGAGAGGCCCCAGAATTTAGTAGACTTGACTCTAGTCATTCCTCAGCTACTCCCAGTTCCAGAAGGGAAGAGTCTATGGGCCTAAGGGAAAGAATCATCAGAAGCCTGTGCCTCCCCATTCTAGATCATAATTTGAGTTCCTAAGATACACAAGCTCCCTGTCCAAATAGCTCTAAACCACTTTCATGAGCCCACTTTGGTATATTCTTCAGGTCTACTCTTCACCACCCATCCTCAGCCCACTAACTTTTCCGAAGCCTTACAGAAAATTATACATATAACCATTTTCCCGATTCTCCCAAATATGGTACAATGCCGGTAGCATTTTAATTTTCTTATCCTTTAGATGTCTGGGAAAATTATGGCTTAATTACCTCATGGAACCTATTTTGAAGTGCTGCTCTGAATGGTGAATGTTGCTATCTATGTGTTCACTGTTAGACTCAACAGGTAGTCAAAGAAAACTGGTGATATGGACCAGAAACAGAGTTTGTATTCATAGTGAGAAGTGAAACATATATTAGAGTGAGATCCCTCCTGGTGTAAGAAGAGGCAGGTATCAAAAAAGGAAGAAGTCAGCCAAGGTCTATGAGCCAGCTTTCCTAGTACAGTCATGCTCCAGTGTTGGATTCTGAGGAGTTTAAGATTCTAACCTGGACCTTGATTTTTCAATTCATTTAAAGGTATAGTTGTAAAATTGTGAGAATAGAACATAATTTAATTTTGTTAACTCGGCTTACAAATTTTAAAATTCTTACACATATTATATATAGACTAGAATTGTATGCGTGGATCAGTCTGCACAAATGTTGACAGAGGCCTAAATAGATAAACCAAACTATTTAGTTATCTCTGTAAAGTCAATGAGGTTCAAACTGGAGCTTCCAGTCAAGATGCTGGAATAGGTTAATGCTGTGCTTGCCTCCTCTCACAACCACATCAAAATTACAAGTAATCTACAGAACTGCCATTATTGGAAGTTGCCTAAAGTTTAGCTGAACAAAAGTCCTATAAACAGGAACACATAGAAGAGGTCACTTCGAGACTGGCAGGAGGGGCAGAAATGCAAAACCAGCTGGGCCCACACCCATATGTGGCAGTTGAGAATAGGGAGAAATATCTCAGCGGCGGAGGTTCCCCTTAAAGGAGCAAGGGCTCCCAGCCCCACGCCAGGGTCCCCAGATCAGGGTTACAGAGACAAGAAGAGAAGTCTCCACAACTTCTGGCTGTAAAAAACAATGGAGATTGTGGCTGACTGAGATGGAGGGCTGGGGGAGTCCCAGGAGCACCTCTTAAAGGGCCTTGCACAAATTTACACAGGGATGGACTCACTCTCTCTGAGCTCTAGCGCTAGGGCAGCAACTCAAAAGGTACCAGGGACATATGGGGAGGAAGTAAATTGTCTGGCTTCAGGGTAAGGGCTGGAGAGACAGGTTTCTCCCAGACGGAAGTGCTAGCAGAGGGCATAGTTCCTTTGTTGAGCCTTCCCCAACCCAGCTTGGAGACCCAGGCGATTGCCATATCTGAGTCTCCAGACACATAGCTAACGTTGGTCGCCCTGTCCAGGTGATTCCCTGAGACCCCACCCAACCCAACTTGTGGGCCCGTTCAAGCCACTTCCAGTGGATTTTCCAAACAAATGGTCTGTCTTGGCTCATGTTGTGGACATTCCTAAAATCTCTTAAATGTTCACAAAAACTAAATAAGCAGCATTTGGCCTCAGTGTGCCCTGTATCTCTTGCTGAGCAATCCCAAGCCTGGCACTAGTAGCAGCTAGCCTTGATTTGTGACTTGGCCTCTTGAGGCACTTCCAAGCCCAGCATGAGTGGTGGCCATCTGCAGATTGCTTAGTGGCTCATGCCAGGTGGCCCCATATAGGACACAGGCTGCAGCTGAACATGGATGGCCTGGGGCAGAGCTCCTCCCAGGAGGCCCAGGCCTGCATAGCCAGTGACTGGGTTCAGCCTGACCTGGAGAACCACCCGGGTTAACATTTGAGGACGACACACCCAAAGGACAGACAAGGCAGGCACTAGAGTCTGCTAAATTGGATCTTGCTCTGTAGGGTCAGCCCCTGCACAACAGTTCCTCCACTGATCACAGGCAGTCCTCACAACCAATCAGCCTGAAGGTCAATCCCTCCCATTTACATGCAAAAGCAACCAAAGCTCAACTACAAAAGAGGGACACACACAACCCAAACATACCTGGAGACATACCTGGAACACCCGCACATGTGACCAGAGAAGTTTATGACATTGGGACCCACAGCACACCTACTACATAAGGCCACTCTACAAAGACTGGGAGACATAGCAGGCCCTTGTATAAACACCAGGAGGCAGAAAAAATGGGGAGACAAAGAAACACGCCTCAAATGAAAGAAGAGAACAAAGCTCCAAAAAAAGAACTAAACGAAATGGAGACAAGCAATCTACCAGATGCAAAGTTCAAAACATTTGTTATAACGATGATCAATGAAATTAGGGGAAATGTAGATGAACTCAGGGAGAACTTTAACAAAGAGATAGAAAACATATAAATAGAGATAGAAAACATAAAAATGATTCAGTCAGAAAGAAAGAATATAGTAACTAAAATGAAGAATACCTTGGGAGGAATCGACAGCAGATTAGATGAAGCAGATAACTGAATCAGTGACTTATAAGACAAGGTAGCAGAAAACACCTAATCAGAACAGCAACAAGTGAAAAAAGTCCAAAAACAGGAGGATAGTTTAAGGGGCCTCTGGGACAACATCAAGTGTATCGACATCCATATGATAGAGGTACCAGAAGAATAAGAGAGAAAGTAAGGAATTGAAAACCTATTTCAAGAAACAATAACAGAAAACTTCCCTAACCTGGTTTAGTAAATAGACATACAATCCCAGGAAGCACAGAGAGTACCAAACAAAATAAACCCAAAGAAGCTCAAACTAAGACACAGTGTAATTAAAAGCAGGAAGAGAAAAGCAGTTTGTTATTTACAAGGGAGCTCCTAATAATTTAAGGAACCTATGGAACACTATTAAATAAAAATATCCATGTCATAGGGGTACTGGGAAAAAAAATCAAAAAAACCAAGATGTTCAAGATCTATTTGAAGAAATAACGATGGAATACTTCCCTAATCTGGTGAAAGAAATAAACATAAAACCCCAATTAACTCAGAGAGTCCCAAAAGAAGAACCCAAAGAGGCCCACACAAAGACACATTGTATTTAAAATACCAAAGGTTAAATACAAAGAGGGAACCTTAAAAGCAGCAAGAGATGAGCAGTAATTTCTCTACAAGGGAGCACCTATAAGACTGGCAGCTGATTTCTCAAAAGAAACCATGCAGAACAGAAGGGCTTGGCACAAAATATTCAACGTGATGAAAACCCAGGATCTACAACCAAGAATACTTTATCCAGCAAAGCTATCATTTAGAGTTGAAGGATAGATAAAGAGCTTTCCAGACAAAAATAAGTTAAAGGAATTTATCACCACCAAGCCAGTATTATAGGAAATGTTGGAGGGACTTAAGAAGAAAAAAACCGTATCAAAAACAAGAATAAAGAATGGTAACAACGACATTCCTATCAATAAGTACCTTAAATGGAAAAGAATTAAGTGTTCCAACCAAAAGATAGAGTGGCTGAAAGGATAAGAAAACAAGACCCCTACATATGAAAAGGAAGGGGATGGAAAAAGTTATTGCTTTGATGGACCTGGAAGGTATTTAAGTCAGACAGAGAAAGATAAACACTATATGATTTCACATATATATGGAATCTAAGGAATAAAAAGAACAATCTAATCTTAAACAGACTCACAAATATAGTGGACAATTTGGTGGCAGACAGTAAAGAAGTACAAATTAGTAGCTGATGGATGGTCACGGGGATGGGGAACACAGCATAGGGAATGCAGTTAGCATTAATATGTTGGCTAGGTGTAAGGTTAGGGGAGGGAAGGTGCAATGGGGGGGTATTGTTTTATGAACTATATAGATGTCTAACCAATATACTGTATACTGGAAACTAATTAAAATAAATAAATTTAAAAATTATGTTGTTATTGGGTCAGAAAACACCTGTTTTAAGTCATAATTAACTCATTTGACAATCAAAACAATAGCCTCAGAAGGGAAATTCCAAAACTTTAAAAAATGGTAAAACTAGAAAAAAATCTCTCTAATTTAAAAACTGATGTAGAAGGTTGGTATCACTTTTTGGTTTTGCCACTAATATTTGTAAATAGGCCTATTCAAACAATAGGTTTATCATGTAATTTACTTGCTAAAAAATCTATATATGCTATTATTGATACATATAATATTACAGTATAATTTTCATGAACTCAGAGATTCTATCTTTTTAACAGCTATATATTCACAGGTCTCAGAATTAAATGTGAGGAAAATAGTAGGGACTCCATAAATATTTCTTGAATGAATAAACCAACTCCTTAGATATTTCCTATTTCAAGAAGTTACAACCTTATCTAAAATGTTCTTATTACTCCGTAATGGGATTTCTCCAGTACGGCCCTAGCTAATTTATCTATTGTCTCCTAAATAATAATCTCTTACTCCTACCTCTTGTGTTGACCCTTTCTATATCCTCAATTTCTTTTGCTATAGGTATCAAAACCTGCCAAATAACAAACTTTTCAAAGATTATACTCTCCCTCCAATGAGTCCTCATTCTTTTAGTCAGTAATCCCCTCCCTCAGCACATCATATTTATTTAGTACCATAGAGATAAAAGTCTTTACAGTAAATATCATTACAAAGTTTTGTTAGTCTACAATACTAATGTTCTGTCTTTAGAAAAGTTGATTTCTGACCTATTGGCAGGGTTATGACCTTTAAAATCAATATTAATATTATAGACAAAATTTTATCTATCATTTGCAATGCAACGAGATCAATATATCTGCATTGTGAGTGAATGAATGAATACCGCATGAATATTAAAAATAAGCATAATCATTCTCAGTAGGCCTACAAAAGTTGAAATTCAGATTAATGTATGCACTCTCATCTGACACCAAAACAAAGAAAACACAATGAGGACTATTCTGGGGAGAAGAATCTAAATAATGGAATGACATACCATGCTCATGGATCAGAGGACTCAATATAGTGAAGATGTCAATTTCCTTAAGTTGATCTGTAAGTTTATTTCAATTCATATCAAAATTCCAGCAAGAGTTGGACAAATTAATTATAAAATTTATATGGAAAAGGCACTGGGCCTAAAAAAAGGCACTTTTCTTAAAGCTGTCTTGAGAAAAAAGAATAAAGTGGGAGGAATCAGTCTACCCAATATTAAGGCTTACCATATAGCTACAGTAATCAAGATAGTATGTTATTGGTGGAAGAATAGACACATAGATCAACGGAACAGAATAAAGAACCCATAAATAGATGCACATGAATAAAACCAAGAGATTTTTTTTTTTTTTTTTTTTTACAAAAGTAGAAAGAACTTCTATGAAGAAAGGATAGTCTTCAAAAAATGGTGCTGGGACAATTAACTAAAGTTGGATCGTGAACTCAAATGTAAAAAATAAAACTATAACACTTTTAAAAAAATCTATAGTATCTAGGGCTAGATGAAGAATTCTTAGAATTGACACCAAAAGCATAATCCATTAAAGGAAATATTGATAAATTAGACTTCATCAAATTTTAAATATTTCATTCTGCAAAAAAGCCTGTTTAGAGGACAAAAAGATGAGCTACAGATCGGGAGAAAATATTTGCAAACCACATATCAGACAAAGAACTAGAATCTGTAATATATAAAGAACTGAAAAAACTCAACAAGGAACAAACAGTCCAGTTAGAAAATGGGCAAAATGAGCCATTTTACTGAAGAGGATACAAAGATAGCAACCGAATACATCAAAAGTTGTTGAATACCATTAGCCATTAAGGAATTACAAATTAAAACCACATTGAGCTATCACTACACATCTATAAAAATAGCTAAAATAAAAATAGTGATAATAACATATGCTGGTAAGAGTGAAGAGAAACTGGACCACTCATTTATTTGGAATGAAAATGCTACTCTGTAACACAGTCTCGCAGTTTCTAATAAAAGTAAATATGCAACTACCATACAACCCAGCAATTATACCCTGGTCATTTTTCCCAAAGGAATGAAAATTTATGTTTACATAAAAACCTTTACAGTAATATTCATAGAAGCCACATTTGTAACATCCCCAAACTGGAATTAGCCCAGATTTCCTTCAATGTGTGAATGGTTTAACTGTGGTATGTGCATAACATGGAACATTATTCAGCAGTAAATAGGAATAAACTATTGATAATCAGAAGCACTGGATGTATCTCCAGGGAATTATGCTGATGAAAAAAGCCAATCACAAAAAGTTACATACTATATTATTCTATTTACATAACATTTTTAAAGGACAAAATTTCAGAAATAGAGAGCAGATTATTGGTTGTCATGGGTTAGGATAGTGGGGGTGAAGGGTGGGAGGTATGAATGGTTATAAAAAGGCCTACAGATATCCTTGTGATGTTGGAACTGTTCAGTATTTTACCTGTGGTGATGGATACATGAATCTATATATGTTATAAAATTGAATAGAACTAAAACACACACACAAATGAACACAAGTAAATCTTATAAAATGTGAATAGACTGGTGGATTGTGTTAATATTAATATAGTGGTTGTGATATGATGCAAAAGTTTTGCAAGATGTTCACCTTTAGGGGTAAATAGTAAAGTATACAAGGGATCTCTGTACTATTTCTTAGAACTGCATGTGAACCCACAATTATTTCAATAAAAAGTAATTATAAAAACCTGTCATTTGAAAAGTGTTCACTCTCTATAGAACCTTCTAAATTACTTAATATTAGTTCCAAGCTAGTTCTAAAGGGAAATACAAATAATGTCCTCTAGAAGTTAAAAGCATAGCGAGAAAGACAGACATATAAATAACTAATGATGATACATGGCAGATATTGATAAGTTTTATAATAGAAATAATCTATAGTGCAATAGACAAAGCTCTGAGAACAATTTGTTGTATGATGCAAGAGTCTAGAGCCATTTACAAGGTAGCCAACACATTTACACATACACTGAACTTCTAAACTTCTTGGAATGTGGCTTACTTAGGTATTGAGAAAGAAAATTGCAAATATATATTTCAAATGAAAAGATACCATAATTTTAAATAATTCTGCAAAAATTCTAACACTTTGGTAAGTTTCATAGTAAAGAACAATTATATTTTTCTCAGAATATGAAAAATATTTTTGTAAAGTACAATGTATATTAAGTAATAAAATATTGAGTTAAATTTTTTTTCCAGGTCATCTTTTTTTAAAATTACTTTTTTAATTGAATAAATGATTTAAACTTTTTCCCCCGTCTACCTCCCCCCTCCCCACTATCCTCTGGTAGAGTTAAATTCCTTATGTGTAATCTAAGTCATTTAAAATTACTAGGGAATGTTGGTTCAGTTGTCAACCATGATATTTTAACTTTATAATAAGTGAATTATAAAAAGCTAGTGAATTTTTAAACACATAAAAATGTTCTGGTCTTAACGTTTATTTGATCTAAATAGGCTCTTTGTAATGTACCCTGATGTAAAAGAACATGACATTGCTATAAGTTAAGAAGAATATACATTGTACCAATCAATTCAGTATCATCCCTACCATCATAAAGAGAAATTTTTTTATCAACATCACACGTTCTTCAATACATGAAAAGATGCTCAACCTTACTCAGAACATAAAAGCAAATTAAAACCACAATATCATTTTTCACCTATCATATTTAGGAAAGACGTAATGTTTGATAGTATAACATATTGGTGAAAGTTGAGGGAAAAAGCACTTTTATCTATTGCTGGTATAAATGTAAATTGGTACAACCCCTACGGAGGATAATTTGGCAAAACCCATCACAATAACAAAGGCAACATACCACCCAGCCCAGCAGTTCAATTTATAAAAATTTATCCTATAGATAATACACATCTAAATGACTTATTACAAAGTTATCCATTTCAGAATGCAATAGGAAAAGCAAGAAATAAGTTACATATTCATCAATAGGGGATTGGTTTAAAAATTATGGCATAACGTATAATTAAATAATACTATGTAGCCATAGCTGTTAATGTACTAATATAGAATGAGCTAAAGCAAAGCCCAGACAAATATGTACAAATAAGGGGGAAAAAAAGTGTGTGTATGTTTGTGAGTGCCCATGTTATATATGCATGAAATAGCTCTAGAAGTGAAAACAAGAGATGTTAACACAAATTGCCTATGGAAAGAAGAACTATGGGGGTGGGCACAAAGAGTAGGATTCTTTCAATTGTATATTCTTTTATAACTATCAAAATTTGAACCACTTGAATATATTACCTAAGTAAAATAAATTTAAGAGAGGAGAGGCAGAAAAAGAATCCAAAGTAGTACAGATCATTTTCCAGAGGAAATTATTACAGCTAATTTCTCCTATATAAAAAGTACCTTGGAGCAGAATAAGAACCAAAGATATCAATTTGTTTCAATCACAAAATCAGTGATCAGGCTGATGTTTGTTTCATGGTATTATGGTAAATTTTCCACATTGAAGCTTCGTGATTAGCTATATGGGAGATTTACCTTTAGCAGATTCTCCAGATCCAAAAGAAAATACTCAATTACAGAATCAACATTTTGGAATAAATTTTTCAATATTTTGGAAATATAGTTGAACTATATTACAACACTGTGAGGGTCATTACTTTTGAATTTGTGTAATTGGAATAAACCATCTTGTTTGATTTATTTATTTTTCCTTTCAGAACTAATTGGTTCTCTCTCTCTTTTGCTCGCTCTCACTCTTGCTCTCACTCTCTGTCACACAGAATTTTAGAAGTCAATATAGGTAATTCTTTCTATGCCTTATGTACAATTTTACTATTGCATTCTTCATGCTATGTCATAATTTGTCTCTTAACAGAACTATGAGCTCTTTGAGAGTGAAGAAATTATGCACTACTCAGCCCAGCACATGTATCACAATGCAAAAGTTTGAAGACTGTCTCACAAACTTCCTCCCTCAAACACTTTCTAATGTAATCATTCTTTGCTTTATTCTGATAAATTTAAATCAGAAAAAAAATAACAGTGATATCATGTTCTACATTTTTCTTGTTTTTGAGAAATTCTGTTTTAATCTTTGTCTGAAAATCTGGTTGTAAAACGATTTAAATTTGGCAAATAGACAAAAATACATTAAAATGAAAATATTTTCAAGGTGTCATTTGAAAAGTACGAATAAGAAATTTTCTAATGCATGGTATACTGGTTTGAATAGTGTCCTCCCAAAATCCATGTTCATGCATAATGTGACCTAATTTAGAAGAGGAGGTAACACAACTTAACTCATTCTATGAAGCCAGTATTATTCTGCAACCAAAGCCAGACAAAGACACTAAAGAAAAGAAAATTACAGACCAATATCCTCTATAAAAACAGATTCAAATAATCTTAACAAAATGTGCAAACCAAATCCAACAGTATACTAAAAGGATTATACACCATGACCAGGTAAAATTTATCCCCAAAATTCAAAGGTGGTTCAACATAAGAAAATCAATTGATGCAATATGCCACATTAATAGGACAAGGGGAAATAATGACATGATCATCTCAATTGATACGAAAAAAACATTTGACAAGGTCCCAAACCCTTTTATGATAGATTCACTCATAAACTAAGAATAGAAAGGAACATTCTCAACATGATAAAATGTATTTATGAAAAACCCACGGCTAACTCAGTACTCAATGGTGAAAGATTGAAAGCTTTTTTGCAAATATCAGAAACAAGACAAAAATGTTCACTTTCACCATTTTATTCAACATTGGAAATCTTAGCCAGAGTAATTAGGTAAGGAAAATAAATAGAAGGTACTCACATTGGAAAAGAAAATGTAAAACTATGTCAGTTTCAGATGACATGATGCTCTAGGTACAGAAAGTCTTAAAGAATCCACAAATAAAATACTCAAGCTAATAAACAAGTTTAGCAAAGTCCTAGGGTACAAAATCAACATGCAAAAATCAATTTTGTTTCTATACAATCACAATTAACAATCTGTAAAGAAAATTAAGAAAACAATTCCATTGATAATACCACCCAAAAGAATACCTAGGAATTTAATGAAGTAAGTGAAAGATATGTACATTAAAAAAAAAAACCTGAAGCAAACATAAATAACTGAGAAGACATTTGGTATTCCTGTGTTGGAAAACTCAACAATATTAGGATGGGAATATCATCCAAAGAAATCAATAGATTCAATGATATTCCTATCAAAATTGGGATGGTTGCTATAGGGAAGGGGCTCAGGTGATGAACGGAATAAGTAAAGAGGAATATAGCCAATAATACTGTGATAAGTTTGCACAGTAACAGATGATTATGATGACTAGAATTAGTGTGGTAATCACATTGTAAGGTATATAAATGTCGAATCACTATATTACACATTTGAAACTAATATAACATTGCATACTGACTATACTTAAAATAAAAAATAATGAAATATAAATCTTAACAGTCTTTTGAGATAAAATGAGAAAGAGGATCTTAAAGTTCATATGGAATTGTAAGGGGCCCCAAATAGCCAAAATGATCTGAAAAAAATAAGAAAATTGGAGGACTCACATTTTCTAATTTCAAAACTTACTACAAAGCTACAGTTATTAAAATTGTGGTACTGGCATAAAGATAAACAAACAGACAGTGCAAGAGAATAGAATGTCCAAAAATAAATCCATATATATATGGTGAATTGATTTTTTGACAAGTATGCCTAGACCATTCGATGAGGAGAAAGAACATTTTCTTCAATAAGTAGTGCTGGGACAACTTGATATCCACATACAAAAAAAATAAAGTTGGACCTCTATCTCATGTCATTTACAAAACCTGATTCAAAATGTATCAATGACCTAAATATAAAATCTAAAACCATAAAACTCTTAAAAGGAAACACAGGAGTAAATCTTCATGACCTTGAATTTGGCAATGGAGTCTTAGATATGATAACAAAGTATAAGCAACAAAATAATTAAAAACCCAGTTTAATTAGACTTCATGAAAATTAAAAACTTTTGTGTATAAAAGGATATTATTGAGAAAGTGAAAAAAAAGTTTACAGAATGGGAGAAAATATTTGCGAATCATGTACCTGTCTAGTATCCAGAATATACAAAGAACTCTTACAATTCGATAACAAATGAAAAAAACAGTCCATGTAAAAAAAAAAAAAAAGGAAAGGCCTTGAGTAGACATTTTTCCAAAGAAGATATACAAACGGCGAATTATCACATTGCTTGTGGGAATATTAATGGTTCAGCCACTGTAAAAAACAGTCTGGCTGTTCCTCAAAAACTTAAAAATAGAAATACCATATGTCCAGTATCTCTACTCTTATGAATATGCCTTAAATTATTGAAAATAGGTATTCAAACAAACATATGTACACACATGTTCATAGCAACATTATTCACAATTGCCAAAAGGTAAACAGTCCAAATGTCCATCAATGGATGAATGAATAAACAAAATGTGGTACATCCATACAATGCCATATTATTCCACCATAAAAGGAATGGAGTATGGATACATCATACAATGGGGATGAACCTTGAAAACATTAAGTGAAATAAGCCAGACACAAAGGTAACATGATGTATGATTCCACTTATATGAAATATCTAGAATAGAGGAAGAATGAAGATTGTCGGTTTCCAGGGACTAGAGGTTAGGAAGAAATGGGAGAAACTGCTTATTGGGTATGAGATTTTATTTTGGAATAATAAAAATGTTTGGAACTGGATAGAGGTCGTGGTTGCATAATATAGTGAATATACTAAATGCCATTGAACTGTTTCTGTTAAACAGTTAATTTTATACTATGTGAATTTCACCTAAAATATTTTTAGAGAATTGAACCAGAACCCTTACCATACACTACACACACTCAAAAAAACCTGTTTCGAAAGCTAAAAGCATCAAATGTATAGAAGAAAACATAGGCAAAATTGAAAACTCTGTAAAATTGTAAAGGCTTCTTTTATATACACAGAAGGAAATAATAATAAAAGAAATTTAAAAATAAATAATAAAAGAAAACTGATAAAAAATTTTATCAAAATTTAAGACTCTGTTAATTGACAGATGGCTTCACTAGTGAATTCTACCAAACATTCAAAGACAATTTAATACCTATCCTTCTCAAAGTCTTACAAAAATTCAAGAAGAGGCAATACTTACTAACACATTAGAGGAGGCCAACATTACCCTGATATCAAAACATGGCAATGATAACACACACAAAATAATGACAGACCAATATATCTGATGAATACAGATGTAAAAATCCTAAACAAAATACTAGCATATCGAATACAACAATAGATTAAAAGATAGTACATCATGATCAAGAAGGGTTCATTGCAGGGGTGCAAGAATGGTTTAATATAAACAACTAGATCAAGGTGATACACCACATTCACAAAATAAAGGATAAAAATCATATCATTGGAAATTAGAAGTGATGAAGAAACATGCCAGAGTGAGAGATGCCCCCAGAACACACCCCTTGATAAACAATATGCTGAACATCTAAAACTCAACAAAAAACAACAAACCTGCACACCAGCATGGCTGAGCGTGGGATGTGCGCATAAGAGTGACCACAGGTCAGAACTATGGGAGTCAGGTGGTAGACTGGGAGAAACAAAGCTGCCTCTTACAGCCAGAGCTCCCTGCAGGAGGAGGGAGAGAAGAAAAGATGCAGTAGGCTTCCTGCACAGCCCTGCCTGAGAGAGCTGTGAGTTCCACGCAGCAGCACTGCCGAGAGAACAGGGCAGAAAGCTGAGAAGTGGAAATGGCAGAGAAGCAATAGTTGATTATTACCAGCCACACGTGCAAAACACAAGGCTGAGCCACAGCCCCAAACCCCAACCCAAAGGTCCCATCCCCCATATCTTCCAACTGAACACCACGGAACCCCAGGGAATCAGAGCAAACGGTACCGAAACTGTTGCTAACACAGACAGCGACCGAGACTGAGGGTAGCGAGCATGATTTAATATTTGTAAGAAAAAAAGGCATTATTAAAACTTTATATAAAGCAGAGATCCAAAAGACTTAGACACCACCTGCTAGAAACTGAAAGAAAAACGCCTTCTTTGCAACAGGTTAAAGAGAGACCTTTATATAATAAATATTCTTTCTGGAAAAAAAGCAGAATACGCTTTCATTAATGCTCAGGTGGAGAAATAGTCCATTAAACACCATGAACAACTAAGGTGACAAGGCAGGTCAGAAAGAGAAAAATCTCCAGAAAATAACCTTACAGACATAGAAATATGCAACAAGTGACAGTGAATTCAGGATGGTACTTCTGAAAAAACTCAGTGAGATCCAAACCAACTCATGTCAACAATTTCAGAAATTGAAAAAAAAAAAAAAAACTAGGTGAGCAGAATTAGTTCCTTAGCAAGGAGATTGAAACCCTGAAAAATAACAGAACAGATCTTCTGGAGATTAAAAAAAAAAAAAAAACACTGCAAGGGTTGAAAAATGAAATAGCAAGCTTGAGAAATAGATTTGACCAAATGGAGGAAAGGATCATTGATATTGAAGACATAAATCAGAAGGAAGAAGAGAAAAAACAAAAATTGAAAAATAATGAAAGAGAAATACAATAACTAGCTAATACCATCAGGAAAGGAAACATAAGAAAATGGGCATTCTCAAAGGGGAGGAAAAGGAGCAGAGATTAGAAAGCATTTTTGGACGAATAGATGACAAGAATTTTCCAAATCTAAGGAATGAACTGGAGCTTGAAATTCAAAAAGTCACAGAGCACTCAAATATCTCAACCCAAAAAGGCCTTCTCCAAGACAAACAATATTAACATTCTCAAAAATAAACGACAAATATAGAATTCTCAGGAGAGCCAGGGAGAAGAAGATGGTAACTTGTAAAGAAAAACCCATGAGATTATCCTCAGACTTCCAAGCACAGACCTTATAAGCCAGAAATGAGTGGAATCCAAAATTCGAACTATTAAATGTAAGAAACTACCAGCCTAGAATAATGCATCCAGCAAAGCTCTACTTAAGATATGAAGAAAAAATTAAGACATTTCCACACATACAAAAATTGAGGGAATTCTCCACTATGAGGCATGCACTACAAGAAATGCTGAAAGGGGTCAGCTCACCTAAAACAAAATGACCAAAAAAATACATAATTAAGAGTAACGTGACTATCAGGCAAATAGAAGCAGAGGAGTGCAACCCTTACTATGAACAGAGCATTATAAGCTTAAATAATAAGAAGAGAATTGCTATAGCAAGATAGTAATGAACGTTCAGCATACATAGGGACAAATGAGACAACAATAACTGAAAAGGGGAAGATATAAAGATCAAAATTAACAAAGGGGGATGGCGATAAGGCACGCACTGAAGAAAATGGATGATTGTGTGTGTGCGTTTGTGTGTGTAATGGTAATCACAAGCAGAAGATTCAGAACTGAAGTATACAACATAAAACAAGAAAGATCAGAGGCAAAACCTACAAAAGCCAACCAAAATAAAGAAAACAGAAACACAAGGACAAGGAAGCAATGGAAACCCTGAGCTACCAGAAAGCAAAAGATAAAATGGCTGTAAGAAGACCTCATATTTCAATAATCACCTGAAATGTAAATGGACTGAACTCACCAATAAAAAGACACAGAGTTGCAGATTGAATAAAAAAGTAAAACCCAACCGTATGCTGCCTCCAGGAGACACATCTCAGCTCCAAAGAATAATATAGACTCAAAGTGAAAGTGTGAAAAATGATATTTCAAGCAAATGACATTTGTAGAAAAGCAAGAGTAGCAGTACTATTATCAGATGAAACTAGACTTCGAAATAAAAAAGGTAAAGAAAGATACTGAGGGATACTTCATAATGATAAAGAGAATCATGCACCAAGAAGATATAACACTTATTAATATCTATGCTCCCAATCAGGAAGCCCCGGAATATATAAAGCAATTATTAACAGAACTAAAGGGAGAAACAGACCAAAACACTATCGGAGTAGGGGCACTCAATACCCTA
>NW_006437742.1:321589-325086 GCF_000325575.1 Pteropus alecto
TCATTTTATGATACCTTGATACCAAAACCTGGTAAAGATAACACAACTAAAGAAAACTACAGACCAATATCTCTCATGAATACAGATGCAAAAAACCTAAATAAGATACTAGTGAACTGAATACAGCAATATATTAAAAAGATTATATGCCATGATTAAGTGGGCTTCATCTCAGAGCCACAGGGATGGTTCAAAATTCACAAAATGATTAATGTGATACAGCACATAAATAAAATAAAGAATAAGAATCATATAATCATATCAATGGATGCAGAAAAAAGCCTTGACAAGATACGACATCCATTTATGATCAAAACACTTAATAAAATCAATATAGAAGGAAAGCACCTTAACATAATAAAGGCCATCTATGACAAATCCTCAGCCGACATTATATATTATGGTGAAAAACTAAAAACTTTCCCTCTAAGATCAGAAACAAGGCAAGGCTGTCCACTATCGCCACTGTTACACAATATAACATTAGAGGTCCTAGCAAGTGCTATTAGGCAAGATATAAAAGGCATCCAAATAGGAAACGAAGAACTCAAACTGTCACTGTTTGCAGATGACATGATTCTCTATGTAGAAAACCCTGAAAACTCCACAAGAACACTACTAGAAACAATAAGCAAATACAGGTAACTCTCTGGATACAAAATCAATGTTCAAATATCCATAGCATTTCGATACTCTAAAAATGAAGCGTCAGAGAAAGAAGTGGAAAAAAATAATTCCTTTTGCAATTGCAACAAAAAGAATAAAATACCTAGGAATAAATCTAACGAAACATGTAAAGGACCTATGTAGCAAAAAGTATAAATCCCTATTAAAAGAAATCAAAGAAGATACGAAGAAACGGAAATATATTTTCCGTTTGTGTTCTTGGGTTGGAAGAATCAACATAGTGTAAATGACCATATTACGTAAAGCATTATACAGATTTAATGCAATCTCCATCAAAATCCCTTTGGCATTTTTTTAAAGAAATAGAACAAAAAATCATCAGATTTATATGAAAGCACAAAAAACCCCGAATTTCCAAAGCCATCCTGAGAAAAAAGAATGAGGCTGGAGGCACCATTCTGCCTGACTTCAAATTATACTACAAAGCAACAGTAATCAAAACGGCATGGTAGTGGCAGAAAAAAGAGACATGCGGACCAGTATAACAGAATCAAGAGTCCAGAAGTAAACCCATATTTATTTGGGCAAATAATTTTTGACAAAAATGCCATAAATATACAATAGAGAAAGGAAAGTCTCTTCAATAAATAGTACTAGGAAAAATGGAAAGCCACTGCAAAAGAATGAAACTAGACTGTTGTTTATCACCACCTGCAAATATTAACTCAAAATGAATTAAGGACCTAAATATAAGACCTGAAACAATACAATACAATGAAGAAAACAGAGTTCCCAAACTTATGGACCTTGGTCTTGGAGAGGATTTTATGTATTTGACCTCAAAGACAAGGGAAGTAAAAGCAAAATTAAGTAATTTGAGGTATACTGAACTTTTAGAAACCTTCCGGACAGCAAATTAAATCATCAACAAAACAAAAAGACAACCCATCGAATGGGAGAAGATACTTGCAAACAACACCTTTGATAAGGGTAGATTCAAAATATACAAAAATCTCACAGAGCTCAACAATAGAAAAACCAACAATCCAATTAAAAAATGGGCAGAGGACCTGAACAGACACTTCTCCCAAGAAGTCATACAAATGGCCAACAGACATATGAAAAGATGGTCAACTTCACTAGCTATTAGGGAAATGCAAATCAAAACCACAACGAGATATCCCCTCACACCTGTTAGAATAGCTGTCATCAATAGGACAAGTAATGACAAGTACTGGAGAGGTTGTGGGGGAAACGGAACCCTCATACACTGCTGATGGGAATGCAAACTGGTACAGCCACTATGAAAAACAGTATAGAGGTTCCTCAAATAATTAAGAATAGAGTTACCATATGGATCAGCAATCCCTCCCGGTATTTATCCAAAAAATTTGAAAATATTTATTCATAAATATGTATGTACCCCTATGTTTATTGCAGCACTATCCTTGATGATCAAGACATGGAAACAACCAAAATATACTTTCATTATTTTGGATAAAGAAGCTGTGGTACATATATACAATGGAATATTACTCAGCCATAAAAAAATTGAAATACTGTCATTTGCAACAGCATGGATAGATCTTGAAGATAATCATGCTAAGTCAAATAAGTCAGACAGAAAAAGTTGAGAACCATATGATTTCACTCATATGTAAGATATAAAACTAAAAGCAACGAACAAACAACACAAATGAAAACTCATAGACACAGACAACATGTGGTTATTACCAGAGTGAAAGGAGGGTGGAGAGAATGTAAATAGTAAAGGGGGTCAAATAAATGGTGATAGAAGGAGACTTGACTTTGGGTGGTGAACAATAAATATATATAGATAAATGGTACTCTTGAAACCTATATAATTTTATTAACCAATGTCACCCCAATAAATTTAATAATTTTTAAAAACTAAAATAACTCTGCTAATTGGAATGCACTATTAAGGAAAAGACAATGCAGCCCACAGAATGGGAAAAACACTGTGCATGTGTGCATGCATGTGCATATAACACATAATTTGTATTCAGAATATAAAAAGAACTCTTTCAATTTAAGAAGATATGCAATCCAATTTATTAAAAATAGGCAAAAATTAGAGAAGGCACGTCACAAAATAAGGTATTTGAATGGCCAATAACTACATGAACATATACTCAGCATCAGGAAAGTGCAAATAAAACAAGATATCACTTCAGATCTACTAAGATAGCTAAAATTTAAAAGATCCTATACACTAATGGTAGGAATGTAAAATAGTACAAACACTGACAAGTATTTTGGCAGCTTCTTGTAAAGTTTAATACAGTATACACTCCATTCCTTTGCATTTACCCAAGGGCAGAGAAAATTATGTGTACAATCTAACTTGTAAACAAATGTTCATAGGTAAAGATAACAGATCAATGGCTTCTAGGATACAGGGACAGGGCAATATTTTACTGGCAAGGGACATGAGTGAAATTTGGGGGATGATAAAACTATTTATATCTTGTGGGTGTATACATTTGTCCAATCTCATTAAACTGTATATTTAAAATGAATTTATTGTATGCAAACTATACATCAATAAAGTTGATTTAAAAAAAAATAGAAAGGAGGGGAACCTAAATTGAGACTTGGGCCTCCTCAGTAAGATTTCCACAGGCAACTCCCATGAGGGACGCTTCACTGAGGTCCTTGTTTGCGCCAAGGAATGCGGAGGCAAAACATTGTTGGAATAGCTAAGTTATTCACTTGTTCCCTTAAATTTACTGAAGGGCATGGTGTATTTCCTGAAATATTCGAAGTATTTATTTAAATTTCCTTTGGGTGAAAAGGAACCCCAAAATTAGTTTTGGAATAACAAACTTACATATATGTAATATATA
>NW_006437742.1:325189-327616 GCF_000325575.1 Pteropus alecto
GCAATTATCTGAATATTTAATTTTAACACAATAAATAATTTAATATTTAAAAACCTTAAGAAGCTTTCTAGAAAATCAAAGTGGGCAGAGTAGTTTTAACAGATTTTCCCTATGGCTGCAGATAAACCTGCTCTCTTGTTCACACATTTGTTTTAATTTTCTCTACAACTACTCTCACTCCCCCATTTTCCTATCTCTTTTGGATCATTTTATCTCTGGTCAGACGACACTATTAAATGAATTATATCTGTTTTTTAATATATCAAATATTGGTATATGCATATTTAACTCACATAATGTCTAGCCAATAACTGTAGAAATAAATGGAAGGGGGAAGTGTTTTTAAGTCACCTTTCTACCTTATGGTAAAAACCAGAGATGAAGAAAGCTAAATAAGAAGGAAAACAAATTACTCTGCCTAAGGAAAGGCAACTAGATTTCACTAAACTCTACTGAAAGAGACTATAGATCCTTTGGAAAAATCAGTTATCATTTATTGAACATTTACTATGTGTTAAGCATTAAGACACTTTAGGCTGATAATATTAGCCTAATTAGTAGGTGGTAGAGTCAAACTTAAACCAAGCCTGATGTCAATGTGCATCCTCTAAACTAAACCATTACACTGTAATATCATAGTAACTTTAGAACTAATTATTGTGATGGTTTTGTACTGTCATAAAAAGGGAGGAATTTGTCCTACCAAATGCAAAACACCAAAATGTTAAAGCAATCCATCACTCTAATTCCTAACCCTTTGGTGTCCAGGATAAACTCATTGAGCATTCTCTCTCTACTCCCATTTCTAAAGTCTAACCTAACTTCCAAATCCTGCTCTTTCCAATCATTGGTTGTGATAAACTACTACAACAACAATTCTTAATTCAAACCATGTGGAGAAGTAAATATACCTCCCACACTATGCTATGACTACCTGACAAAGGAATGACTAAGAAATGTGCAGAATCCTAAAAGAGGATGGATACAATATGCTTAGTGGGATGCCATTCTCGTTTTCCCCAGCTGCATTCACCTATACTATCTTCTAGACCAGGGATACCCGACCTCCTTCTCACAGATCGGGTACTGGTACGAGGCCTGTTAGGAACCAGGTCGCACAGCAGGAGGTGAGCGGCGGGGGGGCCAGTGAAGCTTCATCTGTATTTTCAACCGCTCCCCAGCACTAGCATCACTACCTCTGCTCCACCTCAGATCATTAGGCATTAGATTCTCATAGGAGCACTGGTCCCTGGTACCAAAAAGGCTGGGGACCGCTGTTCTAGACAGAATCAGAAAATCTACATCCTCTCAGCAAGACAAACCCTAAAAATATATCTCACTTCCATAATGCCCTCTCTTCCAGCTTGGCTATGAAGTCAACTCTCAAATACATACTGGCACTGAAATAATTTTCTTCCTCAGGGAAATTGTAAAATGAGGTATAGATTAGGGCAATATTGGGAAACAGCATAAACTAGTTAAAATGATTTTATTAAGTCTTTGGAATAAATTATATAGAACTTAATAAGTATTTATTTGAGTTACTACATACTGTATTTCATAAATCCTGAGTATTCTTAATTCAATCAGAAAAAAAATTAAAATATAAACGTTTAAAATTCTTCTTTTTTTTAATCAGGAAGGAATTTGTATTTTATAGCAAATTTTGTGTCAATTTATCTAAAGATTTTGGATACATTCATAAGACCTTAAAATAAAATCACAGGTTTCATACATATGTTACACATTTTGCTCCAAATATAAGTGAAATAGCTATATCCAGCATTCAAAATCACTTTTTTAAATTTTGATAAAGTGAAAAGTAGAAAGGCATTTGTCACTGAGTAGGGAAAATAGAGTAAGAATACATGTTACACTTTATATGAAAGAGTGCATACAAATTAAATTGTGTTCAAATTTCTATTGTGTTCAATGACAAAATTATTATTGGCATTAGGTTATTCTGGCACACTCCAGAATTTTTTACTTAAAACAAACAAACAAACAAAAAAAAAACACTGAAGTTCTACTTTAAGTAAGGCAAGTAAAGGAAAACTCTAAAATTGACCTTAGATGTTAATTAAAATACTAAAATATTGTTTTAGTTTCCATTAATTCACCTAGCCTTCTTTTCCTTTAATAAGATGAATGGCATAAAAATAGTTAGCTGTTAAAATATGTTGTTAAATTGTTTAAATCCAAAAGTGGAAATAGTCAACCATAAACTAATATTTAGTATTATAAATATTTTATTGCAAAAGTTATATTTACTATAGATAACTGAGAAAATACAGATAGAGAAAAAGAAAAAAAAAAGGACCCATAATTTCATTATCATCTTCTAAGTCCTTTCTCACCATTTAATTTTGAATGAGCATTTATCATAGAGAAGTCCTATATTAACATTTTTAAAAGTTATGTTTATGC
>NW_006437742.1:327714-348054 GCF_000325575.1 Pteropus alecto
ATTATATTAATGTTTAAAGCTAGTAAAAATCTTTACAGAATTTTTAAGTACTATAAAGTAAGGATACAGATGAAAAAGTAGACATGTAAGCAAAGCTAAGAAAAAGACTATAATCTGAAATATTTTATATCTCTTGCTTCTGAATATTTTCAGTTCTTTTTCTTTTCAAAATAAATCAGGACCTGATTTGAAAACAAAGCCTGGGAAATATAATGTTTACAATGCCTCATGAAAATCAGAAAGATCGGATTTTGAACTCGCCTTTGCTTTTATTTTTTAGCTTATTGTCAATTTCAAATTATAAAGATTTAACCATCTGAAGAAAAAGATGCTTTCCTTTACCTATCTGGGTATCATGGAGTATAGAAAAATTGAGAATATGGGTGTGAAAATCTCCTAGGATACAGATAAGTTTATAAACCCATCTTTTTAATATATAGGTCATAAATCTACAAATTCAAACATATCAGTCAAATTAGGCAAACAAATGCAAGGCCCTGAAGATGAACCTTTTTCTCAGCTGCTAAGAAAGATGAACTTTCTCAGTTTAATCTCATTTGCTATTTTACAACATTAGTCTGTGGTTTTTTCCCATTGCACAGTATACACAAATGAAGGCATGAAGACTGTGATAAGGTCTAATAAGCTTGTGCTTTAACAAAAAGAAGTCTTTATTGCAACTGTGGAGAAAAAATGAAATGCTTCAACAGGATGCAAAATATAAGCAGGCAAATAGAATTGAGAAAAGTGAGAGCTAGTAATAAATTTATTCACTATTAATTGAATTACTGTAAATTGAGTATATTCACTCTGAAGTAAAAAACATTGAAAAAAATTTTAAACCCAAGAGCTCAATTAACCATAAGAACTAAAAGAAAAAAGCCATTATTTTTCTTCTTCCAAATGTATCTAGTATCTTTAGGGAGTGGAGGGAATGGGAAATGTGAAATACACAACCTAAGGGAGATGAATTTTTCCAGACAGTGGAAATTTTCAACATACCCACATCTGAAGAAAATGTATAGCTTATTTTAAAGATCACAACATAAAAAGAATTGACTCCTTTATTTTGAAACAACAAAAATTAACATGACCTTAAAGCCAGGACAAATTGGCTCATTTATAGCCAGCTAGAAAAACTACTCAATGGGATACTACAGCTTAAATACAGTAGTTCCTCCCTTATTCAAGGGGGCTATATTTCAAGGTCCCCACTGGATGCCTGAAACCACTAATAGCACTGAACCCTATAAATACTATGCTTTTTCCTATATATACATATCTATGATAAACTAATTTATAAATTAGCCATAGTAAGAGATTAACAACAATAACTAACAATAAAATGGAACAATTATAACAATGTATTGTAATAAGTTATGTGAATGTGGTCTCTCTCTCTCTCTCTCAAAATATTTTATTTTTTATTTTATTGTACTCACCTTACTTGTGATGATGTGAGACAGTAAAATGCCTACATTATGAGAAGTGAGGTGAATGATGTGGGCATCGTGACATAGCATTAAGCTACTACTGACCTTCTGATAATACATCAGAAGAAGGGTCATCCGCTTTGGGTGATCATGGATCATTGAGTCATAACAATGTCAATGGTTGGATTTCAAGAACAGATAATATTGATGATTAGGAAAATTTAGTACTTCGGACTACAGTTGACCGCGAGTAAACCATGCAAAGCAAAACCATGGATTGGGGGGGTGGGGGTGGGGAACTATTGTAAATGCTTCACATTTCATAAGTCTTCCTAAAACTAAAATAACTCAAATTAGCTAAACGTGGATCAGGCCACTTCCTATAGGATTATTGTTCAAGCATTTCTCCTATAAAGTTAAGTCAAAATTAAGAAAAGTTAAGAAAAGAATCTTTCTCCTATCAAAATATTTTAGCAGTGACCAAATCTGAGACCTACATATAGTTTAATTCTTTGTTTCCTACAACATTATCAAAAAGACATTTAAAAGAGGTAAAATAAAGTAATAGGAAATAAAAACTATGGTAATGATCCCAGTTTTCTCTTCCCTTAAACTTCACAAGCAAGATGAGAAATGCCTCTATCTTATTATTTAAGGAATAGTCTGTGTATGAGAAAATTAACTACTCAAAAAACTTTACTTTCCATTAGTTAAATGAAAGGCTTTATGCTAGATGATGTGAAGTATTAGAAGAAGTAGAAAACAGGATTACCACTCTTGGGTTAATTCTTAGGTTTAGACAGATGGATGAATCAGTAGGTAGGTAGGTAGGCAGGCAGGCAGGTGGAGAAAGGAGGAGGGGGGAAGGAGGTTGGGAGGGAGAGAGAAGTACATAGATGACAACATCTTGTTTTAGAAGTCTATTCAAAGAAAATAATCTGAAATTCAAATAATTCTGTTAAAAAATGTTCACAGCAGTTATAAAAAAAAAGTGAAAGCAGGCTTTGTTGGAACAATTGCTACTAGACTTACCCTCTTGCCATAAACAACCAGAAAATTCTACAAAATATGTGAGACAAATGTTTTCAGACACTTGGAAAAGTTAGCAAAAACTGTTCTCAAATTTATATTAAATATTCTCCAGAAGGTCCTAACAATAAGATAACGGGGGAAAAGGAGTGTGTAGACTAGAAAGGAAGAAGTAAATCTATCTTAATTCAGATAATACATAATCATGTATGTAGATAATTATAAGTAATCCATAAAAGAGCAACCAGAAATAATAAATTAATTTAGCAAGATCACAGTATACAGATCAATAGAAAAATTGTATTTCTATATATTAACACACAGTTGAAAACAGAAAATAAAATATACCATTAACAATACTATTCAAACACATGAATACTCAGGGATAAATTTAACAAAGTATATATAAGACCTACACACTGAAAAGTATAAACCATTACTGAGAGAAATTAAAGACGACCTTAATAAACAGAAAAAAATATACTCTGTTTGTTTATCAGAATACTGAGTATTGTTAAGACATCAGTTTTTCCCCAAAATGATCTGTACATTAAACACAATCCCATTCAAAATTCCAAGAATTCTATTTGTATGAATTGACAAGCTGGTTGTAAAAATGTATACAGAAATACAAACGAGGAGAAGAAGTAGGAGAAAAGAGAAAAGGGATGGTAGGAGGAAGAAGAGGAAGAGGAAGAGAAAGAGGAAAAGGAAAAAGAGAAGGACCAAAAGTCTGAAAAAGAAGAACAAATTTGGAGAATTAACACTACCTGATTTCAAGCCTTATTATAAAACTACAGTAATGAGGACAGTATGGTATCACCTTAGGGATAGACATATAGATTGATAGAACAATTTAGAGTCCAAAAATAGACCCAAACGTATATGGTCAATTGATTTTCAACAAAGGTATCAAAGTAATTCAATGGGGAAGGGATCATCTTTTTCAATAATTGGCACTGGAACTAGTTAAACACATGGGGAAAAATAAAAAAAACAGTACGCTTACTAAAAAACATACATAAAATAACTGAGTGTCAAAAGCTAAAACTGTAAAAAACTTTTAGAAGCAAACGTGGAAGGAAATCTTGGTGATCTTGGGGTATTCAAAGATTTAGTATAAAGGACACAAAGCCATAAACAGAAAAAGATGATAAAGTGGACTGTGTCAAAATTAAACTTTTATTCTCTGAAAATACCAGTTAAAAAAATGAAAAGGCAAGACACCAAATGGGAGAACATAGCCACAAAACATGTATGTATCAGACAAAGATACGATATCCAGAATAGATAGAGATTTTAGCACTAAATCATAAGAAAACCAATAAAGAAGAAATGGCCTACTGATGCACACAGCATGGATGAATCTCAAATGCATTACATTAAGAGAAAAAAGCTAGACTTAAAAGGTTACATCCTGTATGCTTTGATCTATATGACATTATGAAAAAGGTAAAATTATAGGAACAGAAAATAGATGAGTGATTGCCTGGAACTGTGGGTAGATGGAAGGGCTAGTTACAAAGGGCAGAATGAAGAAATGTTTTGAGGTGAAGAGACTGTTCTGAATTTTGATTATGTCAATGGTTACAAGATTGCATTTTTTTATCAAAACTCACAGAACAGTACACCAAAGATAGTAAATTTCTGGATATAAATAAAAAGATAACTATAAGAAAATTACAAGGAGATAGCAATACTTAGAAAAATGGCTAAAATTAATGAGTGACAATAGAAAATGCAGGAAAAGATGAGGAACAACTAGAACTTATATACATTGGTCATATGTACAGTAGTACAATCACTTTGGAAAATAATTCAACAGTTTTTTATAAAGTTAAAAGTAGACTGATATAACCCAGTAACTTCATTTCTTGATATCTACTCAAGAAAATGAAAGCATATGTCCACACAGACTTGTTCACAATGTTCATGGCAGAGGAAGTGGGGGAAAACTTTGAAGACAGTGTTCTTCACTATGACTCAGTACTCAGTACTTTTCCACTCCTAGCCTTTCACCCCTTCCTCCTTTAGGCTCCCAGGTCTCTAAAACTGAAGGAGCTTTTTGTTTGAAGCACCTTCAGTGAGACAACCTGACCCCCAGGTCTGTATTGATCCATGGATCTGGAGCCACTACATGGAAAAAAAAATGTAAATAGGAGGGAGAGTTAGCACTTACCCTGGTTTAGCCTATTGCTTTTACAATCACAGTAAGCAATTAAAGGCTTGACTGTTACTTTTATTTTGGCTTGTTTTAATTGGCTACTCAGACGCCTAGCAGCTCAGATGAACTCCGAACAATATGATTGCTTAAATAGGTGCTAATTATTTCTTGATGAAATTTTAACATTTTTTAAAGCATTTTATTTTATTTTTGTCTATGTGTAGAGCCAGATAGGTGATAGAGTAATCAGGGGAATCATTTCATACACTATATAGGTGTTTAATATTTTTAAAAAATCTCAGCAAATAGGAATGGACGATCTCTTAAACCTGTAAACATGAAAAACTTAAAGGTAACACAGGAGTGAAATATTGAATATCTTCCCCCAAAAGATAGTTCAAAAGTTAGGTGTCTTCTCTTACCACTTTTATAAAACTTGTAGTAGAGGTCCTAGCCAGTGCAATAAAGCATACAGATTGGAAAGGAAGAAATATAACTCTATTTGTAGATGATATGATTATGTACATGGAAAATACAAAATAACTACTACAACTATGAATAAATTCAGGAATGCTCTTCTATATCTTGACTGCACTACACTTAAACACTAGTGCATGCATCTCTCAAAGTTCACAGAACTGTGAATAAAATGAGTGAATTTTACAATATGGACATCATATCCTAAAAAACGGAAAAATAGTAATATCTTAGGATAAAAATATCAATAAAAATGAGTTATATGTCTATTTTTAAGCAACAAGACACTGAAAATAAAATTTACAAAATGATACCATTTACTGTAGAAACAGGCTTATGCATAGGAAGAAATTGAACAAATGCTAAACACGACTTCTATGATGAAGGTAATTTTAGAATATCCAAATTAATGGAGAAATGTACTGTGTTCATGTATTGGAAAAATAAATAATTTTAAGACTTCAATTGTTACTAAATTGATCCACGCAATTGTTGCTATCCCTAACCAAATCTCAAAAGGATTTTTAGTAGAAATTGATAAGCTGAAACTAAAATTTATATGGAATCAATAGCCAACACAATCTTGAAAACCAAACTTAAGGACTTTTACTACAGAATTTAAAGAGTTATTATAAAGCTAAAAATGATTAAGACACTGTGATATTGGCATAAGGATATAGACAAATAGATGAATAGAATGGACTAGTGTGTTCTGACCTAGATCTGTACGTATACATTCACTGATTTTCAATGAAGCCATCAAAGTAAGTCAATGTAAAAGGAGATATTTTTCAATATATGGTATTGGAAAAAAATGGGTATTTATTTAAAAAATTGGTCTACATATATCACAAACCCTCAGCCAATATTATACTTAATAGTGAAAAACTAAAAACCTTCCCTCTAAGATCAGGAACAAGGCAAGGCTGTCCACTATTGCCACTCTTATTCAATAAAACATTGGCGGTCCTTGCTTGTGCAATCAGGCAAGAGAAAGATATAAAAGGCGTCCAAATAGGAAACGAAGAATTCAAACAGTTACAATTTGCGGATGACATGATTCTCTATATAGAAAACCCTAAAGACTCCACAAGAACACTACTAGAAACAATAAATATAAATACAATAAAGTTTCTGGATACAAAATCAACGTTCAAAAATCCGTAGCGTTCCTATATTCCAATAATGAAGTGTCATAAAAAGAAGTGGAAAAAATAATTATTTTTGCAATTGTAACAAAAGGAATAAAATACCTATGAATAAATCTAACAAAACAAGTGAAAGACCCATACAAAGAAAACAATAAGACCCTAGTAAAAGAAACTGAAGAAGATACAAACGAATGGAAAAATATTCCATGTACTTGGATTGGAAGAATCAACGTAGTTCAAATGACCTCAATACTTAAAGCATTATGCAGATTTAATAAAATTCCCATCAAAATCTCATCGGTGTTTTTTAAAGAAATAGAACAAAAAATCATCAGATTTGTATGGAAGCACAAAAGACCCTGAATTGCCAAAGCCACAGTAATCAAAACGTCATGGTATCGGCAGAAAAACAGACACATGGACCAGTGGAACAAAATAAAGAGTCCAGAGTCCAGAAGTCAACCCATATTTATATCGGCAAAAACAGCCAAAACATACAGTGGAGAAAGGAAAGCCTCTTCAATAAATGGTGCTGGGAAAACTGGAAAGCCACCTGAGAAAGAATGAAACTAGACTGTTGTCTATCACTACACACTAACATTAACTCAAAATGGATTAAGGACCTGAATATAAGACCTGAAACTATAAATTGCATAAAAGAGAACATAGGAACTAAACTCAAGGACCTTAGACTTATAGAAGATTTTATGACTTTGACCTCAACAGCAAGGGAAGCAAAAGCAAAAATAAGTGAATGGGACTACATCAAACTAAAAAGCTCTGCTTAGCAAAAGGAATCGTCAATAAGGTAAATAGACAACCATCTCACTGGGAAAATATATTTGCAAGCAACACCTCTAATAAAGGCCTAATGTCCAAAACATACAAAAAACTCATACAACTCAATAACAACAACAAAAAACAACCTAATCAAAAACTGGGCAGAAGACCTCAGCAGACACTTCTCCCAAGACATACAAATGGCCAACAAATATATAAAAAGATGCTCAACATCGCTAGCTATTAGGAAAATGCAAATCAAAATCACAGTGAGGTACCATCTCACACCTGTTAAAATAGCTGTACTCAACAGGACAAGTAATAACAAATGTTGGAGAAGATGTTGAGGAAAAAAGGAACCTTCATACACTGCTGGTGGGACTGCAATTTGTACATCCATTATGGAAAACAGTATGAAGATTCCTCAAAAAAACTAAGAATAGATCTACCATATGATCCAGCAATCTCTGTACTGGGTATTCACTCCCAAAGACTTGAAAACGCATATCCGAAAAGATCTTTGTACACCGAAGTTCATAGCATTATTTACAGTGTCCTGGACATGGAAGGAACCGAAGTGTCCTGCGATAGATGACTGGATAAAGAAGCGATGGTACATATATACAATGGACTATTACTCAGCCATAAGAAGAGATGAAATATTGTCATTTGCGACAACATAGATGGATCTCGAGATAACATGCTGAGCGAAATAAGCCAGACAGAAAAAGTTAGAAATCACATGGTATCACTTATATGTGGGACATATACCTAAATGCAACAAACAAACAGGACAAACAAACAGAGACTCATGAACATGGACAATAGACTAGTGGTTATCAGAGGTTAGGGGGGAGGAGGGAGATAGATGGGGTAAAAGAGGTCAACTATGCGGTGACAGAAAAAATCTAACTATGGGCAATGAACGCACAATGGAAATATATATGCCTTACTGTTAAAATGTACAGCTGTATCATCTAAATTAAGTTGCATTAGCTAAGGCAGAACAACAAAACTGCCTTACACACACATACATACATACATATATATATTTACACACACATACATACATACATATATATATTTACACACACATACATACATACATATATATATTTTAAAAATGACCTAAAGATAAAATCTAAAACTATAAAGATTCTAGAAGAAAACATATGATATGTCTTTGCAACCTTGGGGTGTAACATTTCTTAGAGAAGATGCAAAAGACACGGAAAGGGAACGAGCATGACAGAGCTTGGGGTAATGGAAATGTTCTATATTGTGACCAACTGGTTCGTGGTTACCAACGTGTACACAATTGTTAAAAAATAATTGAGCTGTTCACCAAGATCAGTGCATATCACTTTTTGTAAATTACACTTCAATAAAATAATGGTTAAAATTAAAAAATGAAATGTTCATAGCAGTTTTACCTGTATTAGCCACAAACTGGAAACAACCCAATGTCCATTAATAGGTGAACAGAAAAGCAAAATATGTCACATTCTTACAATGTAATAGTACTGAGCAAGAAAATAATGAAAGATAGATACTTACAACATGCATGAGTCTAAAATATTGAGAAAAATAATCCAGAGTAAAGAAAATGTATATACCATATGACTCCATTTATATAAAACTCTAGAAAATAAAACTAATATACAGAAAGCAGACTGATGGTTAATTGGGGGTAAGGGATGGGAGCGGGGAGGATGGGAGGTACTACAAAGAGGCATAAAAATCATTTGGGATGATTTATATGTTCATTATTTTCAATGTATTGATGGTTTCACAGGCATGTACATAAGTCACAACACCTCAAATTCTACACTTTAAATATGTGCACTTTATGTTATGTCAATGATACCTCAAAGTTACTTAAAATTATATAGAGGCAGATTTGAGCTCAACAAGAAAAAATTTGGAAGGTTTGAAAGGGACTTCATGGGTATTACTTCCAAGGTAGCATCCACCCTCTATTGTAGCACTTTTAGTAATGGGGCATTCCCATTCTTAAACAACTTAATAGAAAATTACTGATATCGAGAGTTCCTGTAACTTAATCCAGTGTTCTAGATCTTGTCATTTGATGCTATCCAAATCTACCCTTCCCCTAAATTCAAAATTTATTCAACAACTAGCTAGTAAGAACCAACTATATACAAGGAACCAGTCTACACAATGTGGTGAATACAAAGATATGTAAGACAAGGACCACAGTTTCATGGATTTTCCAGTTTAGTATCTAAAAATAACTATAATTTTAGCTCCTTGTCTTTCTTCACCAGTATCTACTTTCTATGGTTTGTATAGCCAGATATGAGTATAATCTAGTATCGCCATTTTCTATTTGGTATTTTAACTTCATCTACTAGGATGAATAAATTATGAAATCAAATTATCAGCTCACCAACCCCTAAACTAATGCAGTATACTGGTGAGAGGGCTGAAATAAGATTCCATCTCTGCCTCTACAACTAAATAACTGCATCTTTCATCGATCACATCAATTTCCTGTAAAATGATGCAGCTGGTCTCTATATAAAGAAGTGATTTTCAACTTTTTGCCTCAAGATCTATTCACTCTCTTAAAACTCATTGAGGACACCAAGAACTTATGCTTATGTGGATTATATCTATCAATATTTACTATATAAAATAAAACTGAGTAATATTTACAATAATTATTTATTAAAGTGACAATAATGAACTCATTACATGTTAATGTATATCATATATTTTTAGAAAAATCAGTTTCCAAAATGAAAAAAATAGAAGAGAGATTGTTTTACATTTTTTTTGTAAATTTCCTTAGTGTCTGCCTTGATATCTTCATATCTAATTCTGTATTCGCTCTGTTAAAATGTATTGTTTTGGCTGAAATATATGAAGAAAATCTAACCATGCAGTTATATATTTGGAAAAATAGCCTTTTGAGATAATTGTAGCTATTCTTTGATACTATACCAAAGCTCTACAAGTGGTAGACTCTTTAAGGTTAGTTAGAACAGAGAATCTGAAACCTTATCAGCTAACTATTTGTACCTCATTACATTAAAACTCATTGATCTATCTTGCTTTTGAACGCCTCTTTTATCCATGCATGATTTTGTAACATCACTCATTAATCATTTGGAAAAGACTATCCAAATTATCACTGAGATTTGCAGAACTTTCAAATGTTAATACATTTTATTATACAAAGTCAAAAATCATACACATTAAGGTCTCCAGTCGAGATAGTGGAGTAGGTAAATGCTGTGCTTGCCTCCTCTCACAACCACATCAAAATTACAACTAATCTACAGAACTGTCATCATTGGGAGTTGCCTGAAGTCTAGCTGAACATAAGTCCTACAACTAGAAACATACAAAAGAGGCCACCTTAAGTCTGGTAGGAGGGGCAGAGACACAAAACCGGTTGGTCCCACAACTGTATGTAGCAGTTGAAAATTAGGAGGGATTTTTCAGCTATGGTGGTCCCCCTCTAGCAAGCATGGGGTCCCGGCCCCAAACCAGACTCCCCAGCCCTGGGTTCCAGAGCCAGTAAGAGAAGTCCTCACAATATCTGGCTGTAAAAACCAGCAGAGATTGTGGCTGAGTGGAATGGAGGGATGGGAGAGTCCTAGGAGCTCTTCTTAAAGGACCCTGCATGAAATTACATGGGGACGGATTCACTCTCTCTGAGCCCCAGCACTGGGGTGGCAACACGAAAGGCACAGGGACATATGGGGAGGAAGTGAATTGTCTGGCTTCTGAGAGAGGGCTGGAGGGACAGCTTTCTCCCAGACAGAAGTGCTGACAGAGGGCAATGTTCCCTTGTTGAGCCCTCCCCCGCCCAGCTTGCAGACCCAAGTGGCCGCCATATCTGAATGCCCAGTGATGTAGCTAACACCGTTCACCCCACCCAGGTGATTCCCTGAGACCCTGCCCCACCCAACTTGTGGGCCCGCTCAAGCCACTTCCAGTGGATTTTCCATACAAATGGCATCTCTTATCTCATGCTGCAGACTTTCCTAAAATCTCTCAAAGGTTCACAAAACCTAAACAAGTAGCATCTGTGTGTGTCCCGTACCTCTTGCTGAGCAGCCCCAAGCCTGGATGAGTGGCAGCAGGCCTCGGCTTGTGACTTGACCTCTCGAGGCACTTCCAACCCCAGCGTGGGTGACGGCCATGTGCGGATTGCTTGGTGGCTCATGCCAGGTGGCCTTGGGCAGGGTATGGGCTGCAGCTGAACTTGGCCTGGGGCAGGACACCTCCCAGGAGGCTCAGGCCTGCATGTCTAGTAGCAAACTTTGGTTTGAACTGGAGCACTACTGGGTTAACATCTGAAGTTGACACACCCAAAGGGCAGAAAGGGCAGGCCCAGAATCCTGCTAACGTGAATCTTTCTCTGTAGGGTCAGCCCCTGCACATCAGCTCCTACACTGGTCACAGACAGTCTACACAACCAATCAGTCCGAGGGTCAATCCCTCCCATTGACATGCAACAGCAACCAAGGCTCAACTATAATGGGAGGGTATATACAACCCATACAAGGGACATACTCGGAGCACCTGGCTCAGGTGACCAGGGAGGACTATGACACTGGGTCCTACAGCACACCTACTACATAAGGCCACTCTACTAAGACCAGGAGACATAACAGCCCTATCTTATATAAATAAACACAGAGAGGCAAAAAATGAGGAGACAAAGAAACATGTCCCAAATAAAAGAACAGAACAAATCTCCAGAAAAAGAACTAATCAAAATGTAAACAAGCAATTTAACGGATGCAAAGGTCAAAACACTTGTTATGAGGATCTTCAGTGAACTTAGGGGAAGAGTAGACGAACTCAGGGAGAACTTTAACAAAGATGAAAAACATAAAAGTAGCTATATAAAACATAAAAAAAGAACCAGTCAGAAATGAAGAATACAATAATTAAAATGAGGAATACCTTAGGAGGAATCAACAATAGATTAGATGAAGCAAAGGATCAAATCGGAGATTTAGAAGACAAAGTAGGAGAAAACATCCAATCAGAACAGCAAAAAAAAAAAAAAATCAAGATAGTTTAAAGGGCCTCTGCGACAGGATTAAGCATACTGATATTTGCAACATAGAGATACAAGAAGCAGAGAGAGCAAGGAATTGAAAATCTATTTCAAGAAAAAATGACTGAAAACATCATTAACCTAGTGAAGAAAATAGACATGCAAGCCCAGGATGCACAAAGAGTCCCAAACAAGATGAACTCAAAGAAGCTCACACCAAGACATATCATAATTAAAATGCCAGAGGTTAAAGACAAAGAAGAATCGTAAAAGCAGCAAGAAAAAAGCAGTTATTTTCCTAAAGGGAGCTCCCATAAGACTTTCAGCTGATTTCTTAACAGAAATTTTGCAAGCCAGAAGGGATTAGAAAGAAAAATTCAAAGTAGTGAAAACCAAGGACCTACAACCAAGATTACTCTACCCAGTAAATCTATCATTTAGAATCGAAGGACAGATAAAGAGCCTCCCAGAGAAAAAAAGCTAAGGGAGTTCATCAGCACCAAGTCATGAAATGCTGGAGGGACTTTTTAAGAAGAAGGAAAAAGTATATATCAAAAATATGAGTAATAAAATGGCAATAATCACATATATATCAATAATTACTGCAAATAAAAATGGATTAAATGCTACAATTTAATTTCAAAAGATATTGTGGCTGAATGGATAAGAAAACAAGACCTATACATATGTTGCCTACAAGAGACTCACTTCAGATTGAAAGACACACAGACTGAAAGCAAATGAATGAAAAAAGATGTTTCATGAAAATGGAAACAAACAAAAGAGCTTGGGTAGCAATACTCATACAAGACAAAATAGACTTTAAAACAATGGCTATAATAAGAGACAAAGAAGGACCCAGTAATCCCACTTATGGACTTTTATCTGAAAAACCCAAAATATTACTTTGAAGAAACATGTGAATCCATATATTCATTGTAGCATTATTTACGATAGCCAATATAGAGGCATCCTAGGTGTCCATTGATGGATGAATGGATAAAGAAGAGATGGTACATACATATATACAATGGAATATTACTCAGCCATAAAAAGGAATGAAATCTTGCCATCTGCAGCAACATGGATGGGCCTAGAGGGTATTTTTCTGGGTGAAGCAAGTCAGGGCAGAGAAAGACAAATGCCATGTTTGGAATCTAAAGAATAGGATAAACAAACAAACAAGAGAAAGAAGCTCATAGATACAGAGAGCATTTTGATGGCTGTCATATTGGATATTGGGGAGATGGGTAAAGAGAGGAGGGGATTAAGAGGTACAAATTGGTGGTTACGAAATAGTAATGGGGACCTACAGTATAGCATGGAGAATACAGTCAGTAGAATTGTAGTAACTATGTATGCTGTCAAATGAGTACTGTATTTTTCAGAGTGATCACTTCATAAGTTATATAAATGTCTAATCACTGTGTTGTATACCTATGATTAGATAGTTTGATAATATTGTAGTAGATAATGTCTAATTAGACATTACATAATATTGTATGTCAATTATAAAAAAGTAAAGTTCAAAGTTGTAATAAAAAAATCATATACATGAATACAATTACTAATTTAATTAGAAAAGGCTAAGATTTGGGAAGCTGTTAAGCTCACAGTGTCAGAATCAAGTTTTCCAAAATTCTAATTCTGACTTCATCTTTTTTTCATTGACAAATTTTTTTTCATTGTTAGCAGTTTTCCTTTAAGTGACAGATTCGCTTTGCTCATTTTCGAGAAAATGACTGCCAAACACTCATTTGAATAACCGTAGTATGTTTCAGTTGTTCTTTCAATTAAATTTTCCATGGAAAAATCAGCTAGTTCAGCCCACAACTCAAACAACTACACAAGTGCTTTCCCTAGAAACAATGATCTTGCTTCAGCATACAGAAGTGGTTTGTATATATTTCCCATTTTGTCAATTAGAATGTTAAAAAGGTGTTCACACAATAGTCAAGATTGAATAAAATTAATGCTACATTGAAGACATTCTTAAGTAAAAATGGCTTTTTATCCCCTGAGAGTATGAAGAATACATCTACAGGCATACCTTGGACATATTGTGGTTTTGGTTCCAGACCACCACAACGAATAGTTGTAATTTTTTTCTGGTGGAGGGTCTTGCCTTCGGTGTGTAAAAAGTGCAACATCTTTGAAGCACAATAAAGCAAAGCGCAATAAAACAAGGACTACTATGTACATTACAGTAGCAATTTTGCCCACCATCAACACAAATGTCATCACAGAGAAAAAAGCAAAACAGTCTTCATATAATTGTTAAAATAGTCCTCATGTTCTTCCTAATAGGAGAGCAGAAATCTTAAGGGTCTACACACTACATTTTTAAAACCACTGACCTAAAGGATCCTTAAGGTCTCTACAGCTCTAAAATGTCTATAATTATGTAAACTGTCTACATCTTTCATTTGTACAACTCTACAAAACATTCAAAAATAAGTAATACACCTTACATTTAACAAATATATCAATGTCTTACACATCTTATATTCAACTGATCCTGAGGACAAATTCATGAGGTTATGAAGCAGGATCTATTTCTTCTTTCCTAAAAATACCTTGTTTTTATTCAGATTTTCCCACCCTCCAACTTTTCCAAGCAGCAATGTACTTCGTTGGGGTGGGGGTAAATCACCGGTCTAACTCTACCTTTAGGGTCCCACTACACTTGTTAATGTACTGGTGCAAGCATCTACATATAACACAATTCTAACCAATGAGATATAAGGAGTGTTTTCAGGGTGGATCTGTGGAACTCCTGAGAAAGTTTTTCGTTACTGATAAAAAGGGACACAAATAAACAGTTCCTATTCTTCTTCTACTGGACATTATGACATCTGCGTGTGACCCCTGGAACTGCACCAGCCATCTTGAAAGTATGAGGGACACAAATCTGAGAGAGTAAGCCAGCAGGCAGAGTATGACAGAGCAGAAAGTGGAAAGATCCTGTGTCATTATTTGGATGAATTAATCAACCTCGGAGATACTCTATTTCCAAACTTCTTGGTATGTGAGCTAAAATTTTTCTTTATTGTTAAGACAGTTGAATTAGTGTTTTCTGCCACTTGCAACAGAAAACAACTTATCTGATATGAACAGATACTATTATGCTTATCTTTCACATATAGAAATGCTTTACTACATCAGATTATGAGATTATGGAAAGAGAACAACCTCTCCTCTTTGAGCAAAGCCCTGCAGGGCTCAAAATACAGAATAAATTAAACGATTTTTCACTAGTGTCCCACTCTTAACACCATTCCCTCCCAAGGTCTAACATCTCCTTCAGTATTTCATTAATATCATACATACTGTAAGAAATTTGCGAAGCAAATCATCCAGTTCTCATAACATGTAGAGTGTTATTTGACTTAATTATAGGACAATACAAATGCCAACAGAATTTCTTACACTCCTATTTTAGTACTCCCTGTCATAAAACCAATTCCATTAACCTGACTAGCACTTGCTCATAAATGGTGGTTAAGTCTCTCTACAAGTTAATAAGTAAATCTAATGTTTATATAAGATGCATTAAAAAAATAAGTTAAAATTTGATTAAGCAAAAGCCTGTTTTTTTATAATATTTGCCTTGGGTTGTCTTTGGTTAGCAAAAAGCAAGGGATTAGAAATTGCCATTTCAATAGGGTAGCAGGTATCATCACAAACTACTCTTTTGGTTAAAGGCAAGCAGATGCTGCTAAAGGGACAAAAGGGCAGTTGGACTTGGACAGATTATGAAGGTAAATAAATTGAAGCATTGATGCATAAAATGAGAGTCTGGTTTGTTAAAATGAAAGGAGTCTATGTATCAGAGATCACACTAAAGATGTCTCTCCAAAAAAAAAAAAATTAATTGCCAATTTAATTACAAGTCTTCATTACAAAGATTTGTTTTTTAAAAACAAATCTTTGTAATGAAGATTTAGTTAAGTGGCTGGGCGGTTCATTTATAATGTTAATTAGAAGGAATATATTTTCAAAACTTACTTCTGTCCCATAGTTGCTCTTGTCAGAAGGGGTAAGATGATGAAATAATTACATTTTAAAAAGAAAATCATTAGAGGATAGGACCAAATCAAACAACCAACTGGAAATCAATAGAGCATTAATTCCATACTCACTGCACTAGATAGAAAAAAATATTAAGACTGTCTCATAGGTACTCTTATACACTACTGATAGGAGTATAATTGGCAAAAACATTCTGGAAAGTAATTTTGCAATAACAGATCCTTATCGTTCAGAAGCTTAAAGTTCGGCTATTCAAATACCAGCTGGAAAAGCCATAATGTATAACTGTTTGTGATCCTGCAGAGGAATACATTTGAATTGCACAAGCTACAAGGCGGCATAAAGGCAATAAAGTCATTTAGCTAGTGAGGAAACAGGAGGAGAAGGTAAAGTGGGAGGGGTACAAAAATGGATGGAAAACTCTCATTCCATATGAACTTAAAAGTTTGTTTCTTATAAAAGGAGATGGGAGCTGTAATAGTATTACTTCAAAGTGTGAAAAATCGATTAGCAATTAATGGGTAGAAGGTTCTGGAATATCACTAAGGGAGAGAAAGCAAGGGACAGCACTAGGCAAAGATAGTCATTTAAATGTAAGCCTCATAGACAGCTGTGTGGTAGGAGCTGGGGAAGGGATTGAGGAGGAAGAGCAGAAGGTAACATTTCAGATGCATTCCAAAACTGTCTGAGGGAAGGGGAAGTGTCAGTGAATTTAGAGTATGTTACACCCTTTTTCTAGCTAGGAAGAGGCAAGGGGGCAGGTATTAATGGAGGGCAGGCTCCATCTTCTGTCCTGCGGAGAAATGTAGGAAAACACATTGTTCACAAAATTATAATTTAGGCCCTTGAGGATGAATGACCTGGAAAATTATAGTAAACTTATTAAAGAATGGTCCAGTGGTAAGCCTGTCTTTAGAGTAACCAGTCACAGGAAGAGGCAGTAAGAATTATTCAACTTTTCAATGGGACTTTTTCTGTATTTTTCTGTATTATCTGTCACGTATGAAATAGAGACTGAGGAAATTCACATGAGCAGGTTCTAGAGCAGTCATTTATTAATTGTGTCACCTTGGACAAGTTATTTAATTACCCTGAGGGCCTCAAAGTCCTTGTACATAAAAATGAGAATAGTATTATCTACCTAATAGGATATAACATAGTAACCACTAAAAAAAAACTTAGCTATTGTAATTTATCTGCTGATATAGCCTTTCTAAATGTCAGGGTCTATTGCCCCTACCAAATACTTTAAAAATACTGATGGCCTTTAACCCACTAATTCCCCATGAAGGAGGCAGTACCAATAAAATAATACAAGATATGGAATAAAAATTGTTAATGGCAGTATTTCTTACAATGGCTTGAAAACTTGAAATTTAAAAATATATTTTTCTCTAAAAGCTAACAAGTAAATTAATTGTGGAGTGTATAAATATAAATTATTTGCAATCATTTAAATATTTTTAAACCAATCATAGGAAAACGATTCATAAGTGAAAACATGAAGATATAAAATTGTATATAGAATGATCCCAACTTTTCTAATTTTAACCAATTTACTATTCAAAGAAAAAATTAGATACATAAGAAGGAATATCATCAAAACAGTAATAGAGATGATTTCTGTGTTTTTAGTAGAACTGTGGACAGATTTTTATTTTCTTCTTTATAATTTTCTATATTTTTCAAGTTTCCAACACTGAACATGTATTACTTTTGTTTTCAGACAAAATCAACATGGATATTAGTTGAATGAATGAACAAATATACAGTTCTTGCCTTCCAAGAGTCTATAATCAATAGCGAGAATAGATAAAATCCCATGAAACAAATGCATTTAGATACTAGACAGAAAGAGGCTAAATATTGCAAATGTTCAAAGAAGGGTAAAAAAAACTTCCACAGAAAGACTATCTATTTTCGCTAGTATATAAACTCCATGAAAGCATACACCCTGTCTATCTTATTCAGTTTTATCCATGGTGTCTAGCACAAAATGATTTTGTGGACAGTACATATCCATGAAGGTGAAAACAGAAAAACATAAATAAAATTCTTAAGTCTTTATGAATTGCTGAATAAATTTCTGCTGAATAAACGTAAACATTATGTTGAAACTGAGCAAAGATTTGAATCCACACCACCCTAATCAAGATAGCCAAAATATGTATGCAGTGCTCAAGAGATTATAGGAAAGCTCACCTAGGCTAGAATAGAGGGAGTATATTGTAAAATATAATGAAAGATAAGGTTACTTGAAGGGAAAGATGATGATAGGTCTTGAAAATAAGGCAGAGATTTTGAGAGTTAATGCAATAACAAAGGGCGAGTCAATAAACAGTTTGTAATGGCAAAAATGAAATCTAAAATTTATTGAGCATTTACTATGTGCCAAGTACTACTCAAAATGCTTTCCATAACTTCTCTCATTTTATTCTCAAAACAATCTGTGATATATGTACCAATGGCCCCATCTTGCCAATGAGAAAATTAAGTGTGAGGTTACTGCTTGGATGAAAGTCACACATCTACCAGTCAGATTTCAGATCTAACTCCAGAGGCTAGGCTCTTTAAGAGTCTGTATGAGATCTCTACAAAGCCCACAAAACATGTCTGAGGAGAGATACCAGAAAGCAGTGAGATTCCACAACATCACAGATGAATGTTTATTCTGTGGTCTTCGACTAGAATCAGAAGCATCAGTACAAATTCATGGGTTTTTTTCCCCTCTTTAATTCCCATCCCCCACTTCCACCCCTGACCTACGGATGTTGCCGACTCCCCTTAAGAACTGGATCTCTGAAGGCAGGGCATCTCCTCCCTCACACCCTCACACTCATGGCTTGCCCACGGGGCCTGGCACCCCCAGCGCACTTGGGGGGCCTGGCGCACCCGAGGCTTGGTGTAACCAGGGTATGGTCTGTGGCTCCACCTGGGGCACGAACCCAGGATCTTCTGCATGTAAAGCAGACATGTTAACAACTACACTATGGACCCACCCAGAAATTCATGTTTTTAATATATACATATACAAAGAGAGATTGTAAGAGTTAGATATAGAAGTGGGTATGTATCTGTGTATATATACATAGATTTCTTAGCTTTGTCTGCTGAGAAGGACGAAAAGCAATGACACCCCAGCAGTATGCCAAGCACCCAGATCTTGATCTCTAAATACCATTCCAGGGTCAGAGTAGGAAAAGTAGAAATAGAGCCTGGAACTTAGGGACGCTCAAAAAATAATGGAGACACATTGAAAGGACACAGGAGCCAACTCGAAGGGGCTCCTACTGGCCAAATCTGTGGTAATTTCGGCAAAAATTAATTGTAAAAATGGCATAATTCATTATAACTCATAAAACAAATATACTAAATCCATACTTCTATAAATAAGTGAATTAATTTATTTATTAATTAATAGCAGAAAAGATAAAATTCTTTGCTACATTAAAATTCTATTAAAATGCAGAATATGTTGAAAACTGAAAATCACCACTTGGCAAATGTCACAGTAATGATTATACAGGAAAGAATTCTCAATGGAGGCTAAAATTAGTGGGCAAATGTATGAGACAGAGTATTTACATTGTCCCATAATACTGTCCCCACATAGTCTCGCAAGATCTGTTCACTTTGTAATTACAAAGGTAAAAAATAGTGACTTTACAGTGGACAAACCTGGCAGACACAACCTTAGCCATATTATCATGATTAACTCAAGGTAAAGAGTCTCATGTGTTTGTACTTTCAGACATTAAAAGCCAAATAACACAAGAGAAAAATGTTACACACTCTTACACAGTAAGTAGAAAGATATATAAAAAAAAAATTTGAGTGAATAGAATTGGATGCAATGGGTAAGTAAATTGATAAAAAAAAACAAAACAAAAATGAATTGGGCATCTTAAGCAAAGTGTGCCACCATATATATATACCCTGTTATATCACAATAGACACATGCCTGAAAAGTTCAGTATATTTAAAATTATTATGGAAACTGACTAAAATAATAAGGGAAATCTTTCCTCAAAATAATCATCTACAACAAATTATAGTTGTTTTATAAATCTAACTTTTTATACATGTGATTGTATAAGATCACATGCAACAAGCAACTGCTTCTAGATTGCTTTTAAATGATCTTTCTATACATACATATGTAGAGATCAAACTCTGATCTTTTCATTCTAAGCCCAAATTTCTTTCATTATACCATGCTACTTCTCCTAACAT
>NW_006437742.1:348083-356132 GCF_000325575.1 Pteropus alecto
CATTTCCATTTCACCTCCTGTGTCTTCCCCTCCCCTATCTCCAAAAAGAAGCAGAGATCCAAATCCTCTGAACAGCAAATAAATCTCTACAGAGCACATACAAAGGAGACAGTATAGGACAGTCATTAAGGGTAAAGAAACTGGAGTCACACTGCCTGGATTCAAATTTCCAGCTTCACAACTTACTACCTTTGTGATTTTCAGCAAATTACTTAATCTCTATGATCTGTAGTTTCTTGATCTATGCAGTGGGGATAATGTTAAAATTAAATATGATCATGTATATCACCACATTAGCACAATGCCTGGCACACAGTAGACACTCAAAAATATAAGTTATGATAACAATATTGACAAATATTTCCTATGGAGCAGTACTTCAAATGCCATAGAGGAAAAACTGTTCCATGACCAAAAACCACTCTACTACCCTTAATGAATTGTCGCCTCTGGTCACAAGGGAAATAGCACATTTAAATTAGAGAAACCTATCCACTCTACTGCACACACACATACACACAAAAAAAACTTGCTAACATTTGTACAGTAGTAGTAGTAATAGTATAATTTTATATACCATATCCATAAAGTAAGAGTGCATATCCTACTGACAGTGAGTCAGTACAGGTATAAACACCTTTACATAAATATAAATTATTTCCATTACAAGAAATGACTTTTCCAGACTAATGTTGTTTTTTTCTCTTACTACTAACCTTTCGTCATAAGAGTTACTTTATTCCACCTAACACACTCGACTTAAAAAATTCTTCCACATATTTGTGACATCCCAATTTGGCATGATTTTGGAGATAAAGAAATCACTTAACTATGAAAAATTAAAGCACTTTAAGTAACAGTGTTCTTCCTGATATAAAATTCTCAATGCTAGATTACTTTAGTGAACAACCAGCCCCACTGCCATCCGATTTACCCTGGAGAAGGTCACCAATATCCCCAGCATGAGTATGAAGCATAGATACCATTCATATCTTTGAGATGACTGAAATATTCATCTAACTAGGATATTGATGTGTGAAGCAGAAAAAAAAAAAAAAAAACAAATCCTTGGTTTTATTAGAGGCACAAATCCTGGGAAAGAAATGAGATATAAAATGTTCTTTAAAATTATATAGGAGAAAGAAGAAAAAAATATTCGTAGTGTCTTCTGTAATTTCTTCATGAACTTAATCTTTAAAGGTTCCAAGAAAATAAGCTTGCTCTCAAGTTTTGTCAATCATAAAAAGAAATCACATTTTAATATAAATTGATTTACTATAAATTGATGTATAGTATTCCTATACATACCTGTATGATCGGTATCTGTTACACATTTATTAATAGCAATATCAAAAGAAAAAAATTAGAAAATTTTAATTAAATATCCACAAAACCTTTGCCCCGGGCCAAATGCCGTAAGAGGTAAGCATCTAGATGTTTTTAAAAGTAATTATTTCCAAAAACACAATTGTAGTTTCATCCAAGGGTCTGTAGCACTACTGAGTCACTAAACCTTACCCTATTAAGGTGCTCTAAATCAAAAAAGCAATTTTAAATCATCCACCTACTTTGATGGAGGAAAAATTATGGCAAATGCATATTTGATATGTATTTTTCAGCTGATTTGCTATCATAATTATGCTGTGCTTACAGTAATATGATAGTTTTCATGCCTTGAGTACACACTTTCTGGAGGATAGGGGGAGGGCAATGTAATCTGTGGCATGTTGAGTGTATAGAGAAGCTAGACAGCTAACTTAAAAGTGGACCGAGATAAGCTATAACATAGCAGCTGCATATAAAGAATTGATAGTCACTCAATCATGTGAAGACCTATGCCGATTTCATATTAAAGTGTTTTTAAAACTACCCATTATGATTACTCAAATATAACTTTGAAATAATTTGTCACATACTTAATTTTTAGAGCTTAAGTGAAATTAAGGATGATTGGCTTTAGGCTGGAGAACATTTTCTCTAACAAATCATTCATTCCTTTACATCTGCCTCTCATCCCCAGAAAGATAGTGGCTGAGATTACCCAGATATCCTTCTAGAAGTTATGTTGGAGTTTTAATTCTACATTTCTAAAACTGAGCGGAACTTTTTACTCTGTCATTTCACATATGCACCCTCCTCACTCTCCTTTAAACCAGAACATCCATTCTCCTTCGAAAGAGAAAGCTCTTTTCCTTTAAAACAGGTCATGGGAAATTTCTCAATTTGTTCAAGTTAAAACAAAAGTAAACAACAAACAAACCCCAAAACTTAAAAAAAAAAAAAAAAAGACACGGAAGACCCAAAGCCTGAGGCTATCCATCTTTATCTCATTCTTCTTGGTATGTTACCTGAGCATTTGCAACAAAGATGACAAAAGGGGAACATAGCCTCTATGGAGGTTTTATTGACCAGAGGTAAAGGTATGTTCAAGCTGCTCAAGGAAAGGGCAAAAAGGAAGAACTTCATGGGTGCCCTTAACACTTTGATGGATGCTCGATTTAAAAAAAGCCAAAATATTAAACTATAGACAAAGTTTAAAGAGTGCGTGTGTTGGGTACAATAAGTGAAAAGGTTAGCCGGCAGGCAGGGAAACACTCAAAGGCGGAGGGTGGGGAGGAAGATTTAAATTCCCACCAGAGCCTAGTAATCTGCGTCCCCATCCCAGGCTCTACTCTTGCACCCGGAACAGCTAGCTACAGGAAAGCAAGCAGCCCTATTTTTAAACATTTAAACCTTTCCCTTGGACTTCAGAAGGCTTGAGTTACGAGCGTTGAAAATAATGTTTCTTCCTAAACAAGTGAAGTCATATTTGAATTCCCAAGCCAAGGCGAAGGAGAAAGGAAGGAAAAGAGACAAAAAGTGATTTCAGTGTGAGAGTGAGGTGATGGGGTGGGGCGGGGGGTAGAAAAAAAGACTTACCGCAGCCTCTGCAGGCTGCCACCGAACTCTCAGGGCCAGTAAGAACAAGCCGGCAGCCAGGCCAACTCCACGCAGTTTCATTCTTCTCCGGCTCCCACAGCTCCTTCAGCACCCACACGAAATCCCTGGCTGGCTCTGCCCAAGTGACATAATCTTGAGGGTTTATTGGGCGAGAACTAGAGCCAGAGAGGGACAGCGAGAGTGCCCCAATTGTGCCGGTCGGCTTGGGTGAGGAGAAAGAAGCTTTTTAAGAGTGGAGAAAAAATGCGGCGGCGGCAGCAGCAGCAGCAGCAGCAGCAGCAGCAGCAGCTATTTTTCCCTCCCCCCTTCCCACCCCAAAGGCTGTCTCGCAGAAGCACTTTTCCCTTCTGTCCAAACTTGCAAAATTTTTCCTCACGCAAGTCCCACAGATCTACTTTCCACCCTCTCTTCAGCCGCACCGCCTCCTTCCCAACAGCACTGGAGAATTTGAGGATCACTCCGCCACAATTTTAGCTTGCACAAGCAACCTGTGAGGGAGTGACACTCAGTTGTTTGAAGGAGTGAAACGTCCAGACCAGTTGACTGAGCACCGTGAGTCAAACTGGGAAACTTTTCTATTCGTTCACTTGCACCTTCCATTGATACTACTCTTCCTTGTCCAGTCCTGCTCTCATTGGTGTAAACACTAAAGCCAATTACAAATAGATCTGAGCTGGGACTATTTTTTTAGCGGATGGATCTCAGGGGAACGGGTCTTTATTGTTAATGATTAGAAAAAATTTTGGTCACTACTCCTTGGGCTGTTGCTAGTGTTCTTTGCCTGTCACCTGCTCACAGGACAGAGTTTCTATATACAACAGAATATGTGAAAATATTAGAAATATATAAATATATTTATATAATTAAATATATGTTTATAAACAAAAGATTAAGAAAATGAATGGACATATCTGTGTTAAGATTATACGGGAGCATTCAGTAGATATCAGTAATTATTATATGGTTGAATGTTATTGTAATCATATTTTTATTTAGTTACATTGAATGTCATATTAATATTTACCTCTTATATTGAACTAACATAAGTTACTCTCGTTGCAGTTGTGTTTCAGAGGGATTTAGGACAGAGAATTAAATAACTTATGTGCAGTTTTCTTTAAAAGTAACACAAAAACCTAACTGGAAATGTTTATATGGAGTTAATGGCAGTTGAATATATGTCTCCCAAATAAAATAGACTTGAACATTACTTTGATAATTCTGATCTATAGATTTTTTTTAAGTACCAAGAGACCCAGAAAATACTTCATGTGGACTCCTTGGAGGATCTTTCAGGGATTTACTGAAGAATTCTTCAGAATATTTCTGTTATCTCAGACCCTAGAATTTACTAGAGTCCTTCAAGGCTTTGGACCTATTTCACTGAGCCCTACTCATCTTTGAGTTCTACTCAGTTTAGAGCAGATTACAATCCTATAAACCACCATCACCGCCACCACCACCAGAGCTTAATATACATACAATCAGTAGATTAAGTTTCATATGCATTCGGGCAAGCATGCAAAGTCATTTTGGGACCTATTTGTCTATCTAGCAATTGTTCTATATATAACAAGTTAACAATGGTTTATGGAAGTGCATGATGCATACTTGCTTTTATCTATATATAGGTCTCTATGGGCCTGTGCATGAGGCTGTGGGGGTGCGTGGAAATGTTGTGTGTAGAGGTGTCTAACAGAGAGAAAGACAGCCCGCTGCCCAAGGTAGAAGGGATGATTGACAGCAGACAGCCCCGCCCCCTTCCCCTCCATTCCTTCCTCTCCTGGTGCATGGAATTGTCTTTTGAGTGCAGCAAGTTGTAGCGGGCTCCGCTGAGCGTGTTTCCCTTTGGGGCACTTCTTATCTAGGAGCTGAGTTTAGTTTCTTCCGAAGTGAGCCACTTCGCTCCCTACTCTGTCCTCCTGAGTAAGGAAGCAGCGTTCAAGCATCAGCGGAGCCCGGATGAGCCTGGGCCTCGGAGCCGCTTAGCAGTCTCCCGGGACTCAGCTCCGGAGCAGCCACAAGCATGCACCCTAGGTGAGCTGTTGCTGCCCCGACCTCCCCATCTCTTTCCTACTTTGGGCTATTTTGCCGGACCGAAACTTTACATATTTGTATTTCTGTCATTGCAGGGAAAGTAGGGGCAGGCAGCAAAAAGGAGTCGGGGTCCATGGACAGACACAGGACCCCGGAGCCTAGTGAGCCCATGTTACTCACCCTCCCTCCCGTTTCAGGTTGTGGCTGCTCGTTGTTACGTTGTGCCTGACCGAGAAACTTGCAGGAGCGGTGAGTCTCTTCTCCCGACCACTTTCCCTCCTCCACCATTGACCCTCACCCATCCCACCTCTTGTGTTTGTGTTAGGGGAGTTACAGAAGGTTGCCCCAAAAAACGTAGGTCACATCACTCTCATTTCTAGTGGGAGTTATTGAGGTTCTCAGGAATAGCAGTGTCAGGCTAATGCCTTTGGAACTTGGACTTATTTCTGTCCTCGAACTTTGTAAAGGGGACATAAATGTGAACCTTTCACAGATGACTTAAGATGATTAACATCTGATGCCTTTATCTACATCGATCTACAAGGCAGAAGAAATGTAATTTTCCTGGGTCTATAAGAACTTGGATTGGCACACAAGTTTGAGAGTGGGAGGAGAGCACAAGGAGTGGGACTTGAAAGTACCAGGTGACAACGTCTGGATTCTTGAACTATCTGAACTAAACTGATACCACTAGATGTTGTTCAGCTTCTGCTTGATGATTTCTTTTACTGATTATCTGTCATCAGAAAATTAAAAGTTAAAGTGGTTAGAATAGAAAAAAATTAAAGTTAACCTTTCAGAGGCTGTTTAGATATCACTCATAAAATCACTAAGGATTGCAGGCAAAGGAATTTCTATAGACATTTGGTCAAGGAAAGTTTAATAGATTCCAGAAAATAGAGAGACCTCTAACGGAATCACTGGGATAATTTACCAAAAGTGGAGTGATCCAAATAATCAGAGATGCTGCAGTTTTCCAGTCTCACTAGCTACTCATGCTGGCAGAAATAAAGTTTACTGTTGAGTTCAATTATGAAGTTCTTCAACTATTGAGTACATTTTCACTGCTCCATTTAAAGAAAAAAAACCACAACTCTTAATAATAGCCGAAGTCATGCACTTTATAGATGACAAATGAATATATATTCTAAATATTTACCTTGTGAGTTTTGACAATTCTAATTAGCTCTATTTTTAATACTTTAAATATTTAAAATCCTATTTATAGAGCCATACTTAATTCAACCCAATAAAATTACCTAATATCTTTATGGAAAAAAATAGATTACTTTTTCCTGGCTTATGTCTTCAAGAAAATATCAGAATGAAGTGAAATGATTTCTCTTATGAAAAGAGGATGATACTAGAAAACTTGAATTTTAACATCTTGTGACCTCTCAATTCAGAACATCAGCTCTTATGTAAGTAAAGTCTAGACTTTGTAAGCAGAAGTATTGATTTGGGGTTCTGAACATTTCTCCATCTGATTCCTTCAATATACAAGTTTAGTTCTGTTGTTACCTTGAGGTTCGATACTACATTTATTGAAAAAGCCAGATTTTGATTAGTTAACATTTTATCAGGGAACTTTGCCACTTGCAAAAATGTCATGCTTGGGCAGAACACCCTTCAGCAAAACCTTTATTTTCAGACTCTGACTTATCATATTCAGTATACTTTTGGGAAAAGCATTAACGGATCATTCTATATAGCTAGAGACCCCAAACGCTGCATTCTATCATTTGATATCCTTAAAAGTCACTAGAAGATGATGCCTTCAATACTTAGAAGTATTGAAGTGTTTTTTCCCAAATCGAGCACTGCTTTGGTGAGCTTCTTTATTCATTGTTATATAATATCACTTGCTATGTCAATGTGATTGACTCTGGTAAAACTAAAATAAACCTTGAGATTCGTATTTTTTTTTGCCTTATTTAAGCCCAGAGCTTCTTCCTTTGCTTGTTGTTTACTTATGCATAATGTCTTTGATGTTGTAAAGCTTTTTTTTTTTTAATTTTGGAAAAATAGCAAAGAGAAAGAGGAGAGTCATAGGTAACTCTCCAAAAGAAGACTTTTCTGAGGGGAAGTTTTGTTTGTTTGTTTGTTTGTTTGTTTGTTTGTTTGTTTCCCTTTGTACTCTTTGTAATGGATTCTCATCTATATTGGCTGATTCTTATTTCCTCATCTCAATTCCAGTTTATCCTCTGGGATTGTAATGTTTTTTCACCTTTCAGATGATTTTAGACATTTGAATTCTCTGTACCTCATTTGACTAATATTAATGAAAAAGAACTGTTATAAATAGATTGACAGAAAATATGTTATGCTTCATTATGAGAAAGTCTCTTCACTGTGAGAATTAAGTTGCCTATAGTGGAATGTTGGTGAGAGTTTAATATAGAGTCATTTAGGTGCTTTTGAGTTTTTCCTTTGTCAGAATTCATAAAGCAGTGCTATTTAGCAAAGGGATGGAAAGCTAAAATTTAAAACCCAGGATTACAAATAAGTTTCCATTCATTTTTTTTTAAAGGAGTGATGATCTTCATTCAGGTGAAATGTTTGCACAATTTATCTGAATGAGATAGAGCCTAGGATTTCAGAATATCTATAATTGTTTCTGGTTATTAAGTGCCTAAGAGACAGCACACAAAAATTTATCTAAATATAGTCTAACTCTCTAGGAATTTACTTTCTCAGACAGTGGTGATCATTGTGTTCCTTTAAAGATAGGATACTTAATGATAAATTATTATCTGCATGTACCAGCATTGTGTTAGAGAAAAGACTAGAAAGATCCATATCTCACGATAGGCCAGCATGCCTAGGAGTTAAAATGCGTCCCAAAGTAGTCAGGGTCCTTATGATTTCTTCCCAACTCGCCCCAAATCTGTTTTCATGAAAGGCTCTAATACAACCAAGTATATTTAAAAGTCAAAGTCTAATGGGAGAGTTTATATATGTGGAAAAAGGGTAAAGGGGAGAAAACACGTATCTATTGTTCCTTTTGCAAAGAGCATAGGTAAAATGCTTTTAGCCACTACATTCAAATCAAGTGCAAATTGAAATACAAAC
>NW_006437742.1:356176-366238 GCF_000325575.1 Pteropus alecto
TTCCCACTGTTTTTCATTCATAATCACAGTCATCAAAGTATGAACTAAGTGGTAAAGTTTCCCAGAGATAGAGAAAATCCCTTACTACTCTAAGGATCAAGAGGAATATTTGCCTTGTTTGGGGCTGTGTCTCTACAATTTTTTTTTCTTTTTTAAAATAACTTTATTGAGATGTAATTTACATATCATGAATTTACCTATTTTATGTATAAAATTCAGTGATTTTTAGTAAGTTTACCAAACTGTACAACTATAATGATATCCAGTTTTAGAACATTGTCAGCACCCCAATAAGAACCTTCATATCCATTTACAGTTAATCCCCATTCCCACCCACAACCCCAGGCAAATATGAATCTACTTTTCTATCTCTGTAGGTTTGTCTTTTCTGGACATTTCATATAAATAGAATTGTATAATATGTAAACTTTCGTGTTTGACATCTTTTACTTAGCATAATGTTTTTGCAATTTATTCATATTTTAGCATGTATTAGTATTTTACTCTTTTTTAGTATTGGCATTCCATTATGGATATATCCCATTTTATTTATGCATTCACCAATTAATGGACATTTGAGTGCTTACACTTTTTGGCTATTATGAATAATGCTGCTACAAACATTAAAGTATAAATCTTTGTATTGACATATATTTTATTTCTCTTGAATAGATATTTAGGAATAGAATTACTGGGTCTTTTGAAAAATTTGTGTTTAACTTTTTAAGAAATTGCAAAACTGTTTTTCAAACTGGCTGTAGTACTTCACATTTCCACCAGCAAAATGTCTGAGAATTCCTGTTTTTTACATCCTTGTCAACACTTGCTATTGTCTATTTTTGATCATAGCCATCTTGATGGATGTGAAATGGTATCTCGTTATGGTTTTAATTTGCATTTCCCTAATGACTAATGGTGTTAAGCATCTTTTCGAGTGCTTATTAGCCGCTTTTATATTTTCTTTGGAAAAATGTCCATTCAAATCTTTTGCCCATTTTAAAATTGGCTCATCTTATTATTGCATTGTAAGAGTTCCTTGTATATTCTGAATACAAATGTTTGGCCATATATGTGCTTTGCAAATATTTTCCCCCAGTCCGTGACCAATCTTTTCATTTTTTTAAATATAAATTCTTAAAGTAGTCTTCTGCTTTGCATGTTAGCAAATATCCTGTATTAGCTAGCAAAGAATCCTTACAATATACATAGAATATATATCAGGATGAATGAGGATACAGATACAGATGTATAAGTACGTCATCAAGTGAATTATCAAATGACTACATAAATTGATAATACATAGGTGATAATGTAGTTGCATTATTGACAGGTCAAATACAAACATTTTAAGGCCATAGAAGAGGGGAAAATAGATCAAATTATTTATCGTGTTAGTAAGGAAGCAGATATATTACTATATCACAAATTTGTTTTCTTATATATTTTTATGATTATATTTCAATATAATTGGTTTCTGTTGCAATCACATGTATTTTATTGAATACATTTAAAAATATTATTCTGAAAAGGAGTTCATAGGCTTCATTAGACTGCCAAACTAATCCATGGCATTAAAAAAAAAAAAAAAAACTAGTTCATGCAACTGGTTTTTACAACAAACAAGTGGTCACTTTCTAAGGCTTAGTCAAGCCTACAAATTCCAACAGTCTTTTAGGTTTTAGGCATTTATTAAGTCTTTAGTGACTATGTCCCCATATTTTATAAGCACATAGTCAAGATCACAGGAGCAAACTATGCTGTTCCCCTCATTACTTCATTAATATAAGAATGAAACAAATTAATTGACATATCAATTATCAGTACACATTGGCTTTTGCTTGCCTGTATTATATGGATAATCCCATAATTTTACCACCCATGCTTGAATTTATACACTTGTCCTATGCTGTATAGATGACAGGATGTACACATATAGAAAGAACAAGAAAAAATTAAGAAAGCAACAAGCTGTATTAAATTATCAACATACTGTATTAAATGTCCTTTTAAGCATGACTAAATGTCCCAGTGAGGCAGATCATAGGGCTCTAACTCATTTTAAAGCCTAACTAAATGTAAATAGAAAACCTGATAAGCATGCCCAAGGGAAAACAATATCAAACAATATCAAAGTCTCCTTTATTATAAAAACGCATTTTAAAAAATGGCTTCATTTTCCTGTGACTCTAACCACCTCTACTGCATTATCACCAATTTTCTGGTCATTGTTTACTCTTCTTCAACAACTATTTACCTACCCCTTAATTATATTACAATCTGGACTGATTCTATTCCACCAAAGCTACTGTCTTTTAAGTTCCTAATGGCTGCCTAAGGACCAAGCCCAATGGCTTTTTTGCAGTCCCCAATCATCTGACTTCTCTTCTGTAGAGTTTGGTATTTTCCAATCATTCCGAAACCACATTTCCTTTGACTTCCAAGACACTGTGCCTTATTGTTTCTCCTTATACTTCGCGGATATTTTTATTTTATTTATTCAACACCTATTGATTGAGCAGCCACTGTATTCTAAATAATATGTCAAGCTCTGATGACACAGTGGTGAAGAAACCAGGCATACTCTTTGCTATGTGGAGCTTACACGCCTCATCACCTAAAATGGTGGGTTTTCTCAGCATTTTATCCTTTGCCTTCTTCTTGCCTTGGCAGTTTTACCTATGCCTCCTATACATTGATGACCATCAAATTTATATTTCGAGCCTAGGCATCTCTTTTGAGCTCCAGACCTATATTTCCAATTACCTACTAAGCCCTTCTACCTGTATATCAATAAGTTGATATATACAAAGCTCTTAAAATAGTGCCTAGGGATAAGTATAAGTGCTCAACCAATGACAGCTACTTTTATTTTGTATTGCTCCAAACACAGTATATCCAGAATGAATCTATTTTCTAGTCCTTCCCATGACACTCAACCTGCTGCTATGTTTTCTTATCTTTATTGAATATCGTCACCATCCACCCAATTTCAAGCAAAAAAAAAAAAAAAAAAACTATAGAATCAGCCACCAGCTCTCATTGTCTCCATCCTTCTCACTAAGTTCTGTTAGTTTTACAAAAAATCTATAGAATCTAGCTTTTCCATTCATATTATGTTGGTTCCAAACCTCATCATCATCATACATTAGTAGCTTCCTAAATAGTTTTTCTATCCCCCGACTCCATTCTAATCTCTACACTGCCATCAGAATTACTTCACTAACAAATTCAATTATATTATCTTTTGATTTAAAACTGTTTTTGGTTTCTTATTTCTTTCAGTATTAAAATACACACTCCTCGGCTTGGCACATTTAAGGATCTTCATTATCTGGTCCCAACTACTTTTCCAGTCTCCTGTCTGTGTGTTGTTTCCTGCCAGTCATCTTCTTCAAACTGATAGTAAACATTATACTTCAGACTGAACTTCTATACTTTCCCAAACCATTTTATGTTCTTTTACATCTCTTAACTTTTGCATACATTGTGCCCTGCATCTGGAATGTCCTTCTCCATATTTTACATCATCTCCTCTACCTACTGAACTTCTACTCAGTCTTTACCCAGATAAAAAGTCATTTCCTCTATGAAACAGATGTCTTCAGAAAGAATTCATTCTTCCTTCCCCTGTGCTTCTAAGGTTCTTTGGGCCCCTTTGGTAACACCTACCATGTGGTTGTGAAATTCCTATGCTTATATGTCTATATTACTCTCTTCAACCTTCAACTAACAATGTCCAGGATATCGCCATGCATATAGTAGATGATTGATAGATGACTTTCAAATAAGTAAAGAGATCCACTTCTAATGGCACAATTGTCTTTTCCTGGTCTATCTTAGGAAGTATCAACGTTAACTCTAATAATTGTTTTGATGGAAAAATAACAACTTTGTTAAAAAAAAATTCTCAATTTTGACAACTGATATATGACAAGATGAAGAAGAGGGAGGTGTCAGAGAAAACTCTCTCATTTGTAGATAGCATGTCTAAGAATGGCCATGTTTCTCAATTGACCTCCTCATCTCTTTTTCTCTTTTCCACCACTTTAATACTGACATGATTTCTAGTGCCTTAATTTACAAAGTACTTTCTAAATATTATTTTATTAGTTGCACAAGACTACCCTTTGAAATAAATAGGGAAAATATTCTCAGCTCAGAGAGATTATCTTATTTATCCAAAGTCACAAATCTAGCAAATAGTAGAATTTCGGTTAAAATCCACGATATCGTGCTGTCTCTCTAATTCAGGCTTTTTATCATCTCTTATCTGGAGCCCTACAGCAGACCCGACTGTTCTTCTTGTTTCAATCTTCCCCTGCCTCCTACCCCTTTCCTGATATTCATTCTCTCTGCAAGAAAAGGGCTTATCCTAAAACACAAGTATGATCATGCCACTCCAAAATTAGCAAAAATTCCCTATACTGGTCATCATCTGGCCCTGCCTACCCATCTGATCCCATCTCCTGTTATTGTCCTTGTACTGATATTTAGATCACAGTTATATTTTTGATGTTGGCTCAACATGCCATGAAGATTCACTCTTGCTTTTCCTTCTATTTGAAACACTCTTCTTTTCTCATCCTTTTCTCCTGTCTCTGCTGATGGACATATTATTCTTCCCTGAAGGGCTACTTTAATGAACATTTTTCTGAAGTCTCCCCTTATGTCTATTCTTTTATCTCTCCCTCTGTTTTTCTTTCTTTCCTTCCTTCAGTGAATATTTATTTAGTGCCTACTATGTACCAAAACACTGTGATCATCCCTGTTGTTTGAAGGACCATGGTAAGTACTAAGCCAGGGTGGCTGGAGCAGAGGGAAGGTGAAGTGGAGAGAGGTAGGCAGAGCACTGTGTGTGAGGAGGCTTGAGGACTAGGAAAGGGCCAGACATGCCCTGCACTTTGATTTGCTCCCTCACTTCTCAGAGCATTTGCCTAATGCCTGTGTTAAGGTGTATTTCTCTGGATGGGGATATGGTAGGCATTATGGTTATTACTGGACACTTACTCTGTATCTAGCACTGACAAACCCTTTATGCATGAAGAGCTCCTGTGGCACATATCTCTCCCATTAGGTTTATAAAATTTCAGCAAGCCATGAGGTATATGTCTTTTCTCAAGCTCTTTTGGGGTTCCATGTTTAACTGTAGAGGTCTGTTTTCTGATTTATTTCCCTTTATTGATTATAGTGTGGTTAAAAAATAAAAAAACGCAAAATTTGGAGCCAAATGTTCCTAGGTTCAAATACAGACTCCACCACTAACTATAGCTTTAAGAGAAATCACAAAATATATTGTTAGCTATAAAATGATTATTATTGTTGCTATTCTCCCATCACTCACTGTGATTGCCTATGTATTAAAAATGTGTGGTATCTCCATTTTGGGGACACTTGAGAGAAAATTACTTAATTATGTGTTGAATTTGTATTTCAGGCTTACTAGGGGAGAGTAAGAGAACTTACACTTATTCCAGTTTCCCCAGAGCCACTTCTACCTCTGCTGTCCTAACTTCGTGACCTTCTGTGAAGACCAGGCTTCCAATGAAAGATTATCTTTGAAAGCACTTCCCCAGGCATCTTTGAAGTCCCAGTTTCCTTTTGTCTAACCACAATAGGGGTAGTTTGCCATTATATTTCAATCTGGTCCTCTTGTACTGAGGAGGAGTTGGTGCTCTTCAGAGGAAATTTTCCTAGCCATAAAAACTCTGCAGTATTTACCTCAGAGAGAACAAGAGTTCCCAGAAATGACTGGGGCCCCTGGCCAAGAAGCTGAGTTAATCCTTTGGGAGACAGGTTTTCTCTTGGGGAAGGAATGATAGTTAAGTAGTATTTTTCCTTGCTCCGTAAAAGCTTTGAGTGACTATTTTTCTTTACTCAGAGGGAAGAAGGTTAGAGGAGAAAATCTAAAATGCCTAGAATTTCTAAATCTGTTTATGAATGTAGCAGATCCCTTAAAGATGTAGATCAACTCTGGATTTATAAGACTTATGTGACTTTGCTTTGGAGATATGATTGAGTTATATAAATACTTACCACCACCTAGCATGTAACTAGATATCCAGAGTGTGCTCATAGATAATGTTAATATCAGTGGCCAAAGGAATGGATCTATAATAGTGTAATTTTAGACTGTGTGATAAATGGCAGGGAAAATATTTGGGGCTCTCCTGCAGTAGGGAGTTCTTAGGAAGATTTAGAGATTATACATCGTAATGATGAACTAGAGCATTTTTCAAGATTTACAGTAGTAAACCGTTTTCCCCCAAAGAACATTTTATATGGCACCCAAATAAAAAGCAGACCAAAATAAGTGTTTTGTTAATAAGTTCAAATTTTTAACATTTATTTATTTGTAAAGTCATTAAAAAGGAAGAGATTGAAAAAAATTAGAATTTAAAATTGAGAGCTATATCAGTTTTAGCCTCCAGGTTATTTTAGTTTGATTTTTATTATACAGTGTGGAGAAAATTCTGATGTACCCAAATAAATAGTGGACACTGTGGAGTGAGGGCTTTTTTTGTTTAACACTTTGTCTTTTTATCCAAGAATACCTATCAGTTAAATAGACATAACAAGAATATGTGTATTTCAGATCAACACGCCTCTCTCTCTCTTCCTCTCCTCCTCCTCCTCCTCCTCCCTCCCTCCCTTCTACTCTCCTTCTCTTTCTCTACACACACATACACACACACACACACACACACACAGTGACACAGTGTTAACTGGCGGCACATATTAACACAATTGGTGGTTTTCTATGTGTTAATGTTTGGTATCTAACCAATTTGAATGGTGCATGCTGTGTTTTATTACAGTTTAAACATAGGTCTAAAATATATTTTAAATGAAATTAAAATTGGATGTTGTAGAACTGTTGAAATAACTCCACAATTTTAAAACACTGAATTGCATGATAATCAGGCTTTAAGCTTCATGGGACAGAATGAAGTGCTATAGAAGGTGAAAGAGGGAGAGGTCAGTATGGATTACAGTTAGGGAAAGCTTCACAGAAGGAAGATTTATGCTGGGCCTTAAAAGAATAGTATAAAATGAATGACAAATGTGGATACTGTATAGTCTAGATTTTCTAGGACATTCTTGATTTCAAGTTTTCTTCTCTCTAAATATATTTGTATTTGTCAGGACAAATTATTCATTTTTTATTTAAAAATATAGTTCTATTAAATATTGGAAAGACAAGCTGATCAGAGCAAGAGCAAAAACATGGAAGAGGTATCAGGGTGAAATGTCCTTGAGGAAATTAGAAAATAGCATAGCTCCCTGCCAGGCCTCATTCCTTGGTGAACAGCAAGCACCGTGGACTTCAACTTCCGTTTGCCTCCTTAGTCAAGTTTCCTTTTGCAATGAACCCTATGAACGATCACACAATGCAATCCAAGTAGGAATGAATATGGTTGAATGGAGGACCATGAGAAGAGCTACCTGGCTAAAGCACAGTAGTAAAAAGAAATGGCTATAGACAGTTGGAGCAGGGTTACAAAATGGAGGCTGTAAAAACCCAGCAGAGAGAAGAATTTGACTACAAAGCACTGTGTTGACTGCTATTTGCAGGAAATACTGACATAATCAATGGGTCTTTTGCCCACACTTATTTCCAGACAATTGCCTGTACATATAACTCTTGTATCCTATATAGCTAGCATGAATACACATACTGTTATTTATATTTGTTTATTCATTTAAAAATTTTTTTATTATAAAAACTGACACTCTAGCTTTAACTACAGTGTTTGCCTTTAGTTTCTTTTCTCTACATACTATCTTCCTAAATCACCACTTTTATCTTTCTCCTGCTCGAGAAGTTGTAACATCACCCAGATGCCTACTCAATTAAAAATAAAATAGTATTTCTCCTTCCACTTCCCAAATCTCACCCTAATGGACTACCAGAAGAATTGAAAACACAATGGAAGGGACCTGTAGCTTTCTCTGGTTTGATGTCCAGCACCTGTTTTTAGCCCTCAGCCTGAGCTCTTCAGTCTTGAAGCCACGAGAAGAGACTGAGGCTCCCACTCATTAGGGCTGTGATAACCAGTTTATACTCTCTCAGTCAGAGTGTAAGTCAATGGGGAAAGAGAGTTCTGACATAAAACATTGTAGTTTAGGGTCAAATTAACAGCACTCCCTTTTTCTGTTTCAAAGGACCTCTCTACATTTCTCTGTAAGTTTGGTTATTCCCTCCTGTATCCCTCTCAGAGTATGTATTTATTTAAGTTTTTGTTTGTCATTTTATTTATAGTGTTAACTGTCTTTTATGGTCATTTTTCATATGAAGCAATTTCAAAATTACAATAATGTTTCAAAATATAGTACAAATACTTTACTGTGTATTTCCTACAAACAAAGATATTCTGCTACATAATCATTTTTCTATTTTAAAAAGTTTATGAAATATTTTAGGCAATAAAATCAATAAAGTGTTATAATACATGAAAATGTATAAAATAATATAATGAATATATGTAATAATATGATGAACATATGACCAGCCTAAGAAATAAAATATTACCAATGCAGTTGAAACTACCTGTGTACCATGCCCACAGCCCCACATCCGCCATCTTGAATTTGCTATACATCGTTAATTCCTAAGCTAGGGTCCCTAAATGTGTTTTAAGTGGGTTTATTAATGCCCTGAAATTGTATGTAAAATTAGATATGTATGTATTTTTCTGGAGAAAAGGTTCATAGCTTTGATGAAATTTATATGGATAAAGGTAAGCTGTGTGTGAAGTACCAGATATCATGAAAAAAAAAAAAAGAAAAGAAAAACAGCATACAGTTAGTGCATATCCTTTCCTGCCACTCTTTTATTGTTTAGCTCTTTGTATTCTGACTTTCTCCCCAACCAATTCACTGAGGTTAATTTCTTAAAAATCACTTACAAATCACCAAATTGAATTACTTCTTCTCAGTCTTTATCTTCATTGAACTACCATTAGCATTTTACTCTTGACTCACTTCTCCTTCTAGACTCTCTCCCTTACTTCTGCTTTCTCTTGACATTTTTCAGTCTCCTCATTTGAAAAATATACGTACCTCATATAGTTGTGAGGGAATAGCTGTAATGTTCTTATAAAGTGCCTGGTTGTTGTATGTATTCAATAAATTATAACTAATGTTGACAATTGATTCTCAAACCACTGTGGTGTGTCTCTTCATATCCCAGCACCCTATTTAAAGTGTTGCTAATGGACAGAGGTCATGCCAAGAAGACAGCCTGCAATTTCTGCCTATGTTTCCTGCAGTGCTATTCATTAGCATTGTAGTTACTCTATACCTATAAGTAGTTCAGGTTAGGGCAGGATCAATGATCGTTAGTCTTCAGGAGAAAATAGTTTAAGTAAAGACTAATTAGCCTTAAATTACATAGAGATATGTATTTTAAATTTCATCTCATAAGTTTATAACACTGTTCTCAGCCTGGTCACCTTTAAGGGTTCCAGTGGTAAAATAGTAGTTCTCCCTTCCTTGTTTGTTCAGCTTTTTGCCCACTCTGCTACTAAATATACTGACAAATAATGTGCTAACTCTTTTATGAAAGACACCTACTGGCTTCAAAGTGGCTTAAGACCAGTTATTCTGGATGGTCCATTGAAGAACCATATGACTTTCAATCACTACTCGGAGCAGAATGACAGGAAAGATTTATATCAAGTTACCAGTCCCCTGAGCCAGCCTTGCCCTGAGCTGGCCTCTTTATTTTCACATCCACTACTAGCTGCCAGTAACAGTGACATACTTTTGTTCATAAGCATAATAGAACCTTAAAATAAATGAGGGCAAACCTCTGAGAAGCACCAAGGCCTTTATCAAGGCTCATCTGTTAAGAGAAAAGCAGCCAAGTTATCTTTGCCCTCTGTTAGGTAGAATACTTCACCTCATACTTGCCATCCCTTCAGTCAGTATAGGGTAGGTTATGTTGCTGTAGCAAAAGACTCCCAACATCTGTGTCTTAAAATAAAAAAAAAAGTTTATCTCTTGTTTACACTGCATATCCATCATGGGTCACCTGGGGAACATTAGATGGTCCTCAGTCTA
>NW_006437742.1:366284-379126 GCF_000325575.1 Pteropus alecto
AAGAGAGCTCAAGGTTTCACACTGCACTATCAATTAAAGCTTATATCTGCATGCGACACATGTCACTTTTCTCATGTAACATTGGTCAGACTTGATCAGAGACTAATTGGAGGCCAGGAAGTGCAATCCTCCCATGTGCTCTGAAGGTGAAGAACTGTTACTTAATGTGCCCTGTAGAAAGGTATCGCTGTTATCTCTTGCCTCATCTCTTTTCCTTGGACACCTTGCTAGTTTAATTCCCTTCAGTTTTACTCATTCTTGTTTCCTTGATTTTCAAGAAGTCAAACCACTTCTTCTCGGTTTAGTAATTATTGTGCATATGGTAGGCTGTGTTGTTTAATGCAGTGTTTTTCCCCTTGATTGGAATTTCTTCTGCCTTTTTGGTGTCCCTGCAGTTGTATACTGCAGTGATATGCAAAGGTATTAGCTTAGAATAGCTTTGTTTCAATTAAATGCTCTCTTTCAGACTCTTCTTAACCTCCTGCTATTTATTTTTATAGTACAAAATAGCTATAGTTCTGTGATCCTCTGATCATAAAGTTGTGATTAAATGACTTGCCCAAGGGTATATAGTTAGTTGGTATTAGAACAGCCTGAATTAAAACTCAGGTTTTCTGACTCAGAGTATGTTTTCTTTTTTATTACACCAGATCTTATTATAAAGAAAGTTGTATAAACAGTGGTTGTGTAATTCACTCCCAGAGACAACTGGTAACAAAAGAATCTGGTCTTTAATCTTTAACAGAAGGAGTATTCCACTGAAATGTCTCCTTTTGAGTATTTTGATGAATCCTATATCATAAAATCAAATTTCTGGGATTCCAATGCTGATCAATTTGCATTCTTTCTTGAAGTAAAACAACTGGCCCTTAATGAATCAATGATATGATCCTGATTATCTGTAAGACTCAAACAAAGAAGGACTTTCACCACCAGTGCTTCATCTCAATCTAGAATAAGGCATTGCATGCATTGTGTTATTACAGGTCTGTGTCTTACTAATATTTAGAGTGTGAGACAATTGTTAAGGATTAAAATTTACAAATAACATTAATAGCCTAGTAAGAGCATTACTGAATATAGTGTGTCAACCTTCGTCAATTTGGAGTTAGTTTTTGTGTCAACTGCTGTGGGCCCTTCTCAGGCATAGTTTACTATAAAGAATTTCAATGATGCTTCTCTCCTTAAGCAAATTTACTACTGATAATGGCTTAAGAAAAGTCCCTAGCCAATAAGACTACCACTAAAAATATAGAAAATAAAAGAGGTATCTCTTACATAAAGACAAATCTTAATACACAGGTGCAAAGTTCTTGTCAGCACATCAACAAATATGGTATAGGTTGTCCAGAGTATATTCAGGTACCACAAACTTCTGTCCAGGATTAGTAGAAGAATACACCACTGAATTTTTATAGATTGAATAATACAGTAGTCTCTTCTTACCTGTGGTTTCACTTCCCATGGTTTTAGTTTCCATTGTTTCAATTACCCACAGTCACTGCAGTCTGAAAATATTAAATTTTCCCCACCATCGACATTCTCTGCACCTGACATTCAACCATCAACGTCATCTTGACTCGATGATCCAACATCTGAAGCAGATGATCCTCCTTCTGATGTTTCATCAGAAGGTCAATAGTAGGCTAATGCTGTGTCACAATGCCTAAGTCATTCGCTTCACTACATTTCATCATGGAAGCATTTTTTTTCTGCAGTTGATTTTAAAAAGTTTTCCTCTGGCTTTATTGAACTGTAATAGATAATTAGTTGCTCATATTTACATTGCACAATTCAAAGAGATGTTTTCAATTGTAGCTGCCATACAATAACATACCAGTTTCATATATACAACCTAGTGATCAGAGATCCATATAACTTGCAAAGCAATCACTTGACTAAATCTAGTACCCCTCTTCCCCCTTACATATTTATTACATCATTAACCATCTTCCCCATGCTACCCTCTACATCTCCATGTCTATTCTGCAACTATCTATTTGTACCTCTTAAAAAGCCTTTGCCTTTGTTTCCCATCCCTCCCAACTCACTTCCTATCTAGTAGCCCTCAGAATATTCTCTGTATCTGTGAGTTTGCTCCATTGTGTTGTTGTTTATTTTGTTCTTTAGATTCCACATGTATGTAAAATAAAGTGATAATCATCTTTTTCTATCCTACCCATTTTTCTTATCCATTTGGTCACTCTGTCTTTTTATTGGAGCACTTAACTCTATTCTATTTGAGGTATTTGTTGATAGGAATGTAGTTATTGCCATTCTTTATTCACGTTTTCAATACATGTTCTTTCTTCTTAAAGAAGTCCCACCAACATTTCCTGTAATGCTGGCTTGGTGTTGATGAATTCCTTTAGCTTATTTTTGTCTGGGAAACTACTGATCTGTCCTCTGACTCTAAACGATAGCTTTGCTGGGTAAAGTATTCTTGGTTGTAGATCCTGGGTTTTCATCACATGGAATATTTTGTGCCAAGCCCTTCTGTCCTGCATGGCTTCTTTTGAGAAATTAGCTGCCAGTCTTATGGGTGCTCCCTTGTAGGTAACTAACTGTTTTTCTCTCGCTGCTTTTAAGATTTGCTCTTTGTATTTAAACTTTGGCATTTTAATTATGATGTGTCTTGATGTGGGCCTCTTTGGGTTCTTCTTTTGGGACTCTCTGAGCTCCCTGGGGTTTTATGTCTATTTCCTTCACCAGATTAGGGAAGTATTCCATCATTATTTCTTCAAATAGCTCTCGAACGTCTTGGTTTTTTTTTATTTTTTTGTCCGGTACCCCTATAACATGGATATTTCTACATTTAATAGTGTCTCATAGGTTCCTTAAATTATTATTATAGCCTTGGCTTCTCTTTTCTTGCCTTTCTGATTGAGTGTCCTTGGCTTCCCCATCCTCTATATCGGTGGTTTAATCCTCTTCTTTATCCACACTGTTCATTCCATCTAATATACTCTTCATCTCAGATAATGTGTTCTTAATTTCTGACTGGTTCCCTTTTATACTTTCCATTTCCATTTTTTTATGTTTTTTTTTTTTTATCTCGTTGTTAAAGTTCTCACTGGGTTCATCTACGCTTTCTCTAAGTTCATTGAGTATCTTTATATCCAGTGTTTTGAACTCCACATCTGTTAGATTGCTTGATTCCATTATTCCTGGATCTCTGTTCTGTTCCATCATGTGGTTTCTGCCTCTTTGTATTCCCATTTTGGCTGCCTTCTGTGACAAAACTCTTAAGTCTCCTGGTCTTATTAGTGTGGTTTGGTGCAGTAAGTGTCCGGTGACACGGTCCTGAGAGGGGTTCAGCTGCAGGTCAAGTTTAGCCCCAGCCTGTGCCCCTCTGGGGCCACCTGTTAAGATTCAGCAAGCAATCCACAGATGTTGTGCTTATAGTCGTCTCCAGAAACCAAGGCCAGCTGCCGCCAGCTTGAGTTTTGCCTCTGTTCAGCAAGGAGCACCTGACTTGCTGAGGACACACCTGGATGTGGCTTGGGTGGGGCCCGAGTATTGGGAGACGGAGTTTCAGGGAATCCTCTGGGCGGAGCGGCCTCTGTTATCCAGTTTGATGACATCTCAGCTATGGTGGCACTGCGTCAGCACCCTGGGAGTGAGGAGGGCTCAATAGAGGAACAAAGGATACCACCGGCACTTTTGTCCAGGAGAGATTCTCACCTCTGGCCCTTACTCCAACAACTATAAGTCCCTGGTGCTTCCTTGTGCAGCTGAAAGGTGCTGGTGCTTAGAGCGAGCAGGTCTGTCAGTGCGAAAGTATAGTTCCAGACATAGCCCCTTTAAGAGGCGTCTGCAGCTGCAGCTACCTCTGCCACAGCCTCTGACCCGCTCAGCCACTTGGGCAGCCTCTGGTCTTTGCCCGTCCTACCTCCTCCCATTGCTGAGTGATTTCTGATTTCTCTCCATAGTTATCGGGCTTGTTCATCTAGACCTCAGGCGATTTTCCTTGCTGTTTGCTCTGTGTTTCTGTCACAACTTTGATTTGGTCACTAGAGGGATGAACAAAGCCTCTATCATCTATGTCATCTTGCTCCCCAAGCCCCTCGTCATGTAGTCATTTTATCATTTCACATTATCACAAGAAAAATAGTGAGTCCAGTACAGTAAGGTATTTTGGGAGAGAAAGGCCACATTTATGTAACTTTTATTGAAATATATTATTATATTGGTCTATTTCATTATTAGTTATTGTTAATCTCTGTTTATTAATTCATTTATAAATTAAACTTTATTATAGATATGTATGTATAGGAAGAAAAACATAGTATATGTAGGCGATAGTACTATCCATGGTTTCAGGTATCCACTGGGAGTCTTGGAATGTATGCCCCATGGATAAGTGGGGACTACTGTATCAAGTGCAGGTTAGGAAGAAGCAACCTTTACAAAGGATGCCACATATAACCTATTAGAACAATGTTCTGAATTGTTCCAATAGTTTGTCTTCTGTCAGCAGGTGATCTTGATTACTCTTGACACTAAAACCTGGATTATTATCATATATAGAATCACAAGGGTAGATATTTAGGACACTGGTTATTAGTGCAAAGTCAGAGGTAGTTTCATTTATAGTATATCTTCCATAATATTTTCTCACAGAATTCTTTGTTGTAGTCATTTAGCTACCAAGTCAATATTTTCCTCATGGAAAATTTCATGCATGAACAAAGCAGAGAGAATGGTATAATATGACTCCATGTTCCTATCATCCAGCTCCAACAATTATCAATTTATGGTCAATCTGCTATGAGACTTTTATAAAAATAATTATAATAATTTACATTTTGTGACTGTGAATTGTTTTTCTTAATGCCCTCTCATTTTTTTATGGCAACATAAGTATAAATATTAGGCTTTTAGTTAAAGAAAGAGGGTTTATTTACAATCACTAGAAAATAGTATCCAAAATATTCATGTCACTAGAATAGCTCAACACAGATATTATCAATCAATTTCCTAAGAAATTCTTATTGGCAAGGGAGCCAGCATCTTTCTATTAGAATATATGCATTATATAAAATTACTTAAAAAGCTATAAAAGTACTATTGCTTCTCATATTGTGGTCTGTCAACTGTTGGGTATCAACAAATGTAGTCTTGGGGTCTGCAAATTCTTCAGTTTAAGAAACATTCTTCTGATATCAAACTGATAATATTCCTTCTGAGTGTTTAGCATTGTACTCATGTTGACTTATTTTACCAGTACTTACCTTTTAAAATGGCAATGCATTATCAGAAGGCATTTTTATAAAATGAGATTTAACTTTCTTATGTCACTGTTTCTCAAATAGATCCATGAATCCATTTTAGAGTTTCTTAGAGTTTTGAAGGATGAGAAATACCAGTCTAAGAGAAGAACATAGAAAAATTTGAGTTTTATCAAACAAGTTGCCATTGAAACAAATACATAGACCCTAGGGTTATCCTAATTGTGCCCTCAGTGGACATTCTGCTGGAGAAGAAAGCTTCCCAAAGAATATGACAATATGAGCATAATACTTTGTAAATAAAATAATATTCTCTATATTTGTCTTCATTCATAAGTATTGAAATTGATAACAATGAAAGTTTTAGTCCTTTTTTATCATGCAGAGTTGAACATTATTTTTAGTTTTACCCATATTTTATGGAACAATAATCTGCTAGGAGGAGGAATCCCCTGTGCTGACACATAGATTACTTAGTGACAGTTGGTGAATTCTAAGCAAGCTTTGGGATGGAAAATTGCTAGTGCTTTTATTTCTCACTCTAAATATGTGAAAGATAGTATCGTAGCTTGAACTATTGTATGCAAATTAATGCCTGCTGCTACTAATAATATAACATAGTCTAAAGAACATAATAATACCCCATGTGCCAGTCATTGTACTAAGAATCTTACATTTTTATTTGATCTTCACAACAACTCAAAGGCAGTAGGGTAGTAGCATTTTTTTTTTTTTACTCCTTTGCTTGAGGTGCTGTTAATATCAGGTAGTGTACTTTGGTGGAAGTCCCTAGAGCTCATCTGTTGTATTTCATATAGGCAGTTTCTCCTTTCCTATTTTGCAATGGATTACTACTGCTATAATATTCATTCCTATATCGCAGTACAAATACTTTATCAGCATCTAATATTTGTACATAGTTAACAAAATCTCTTTTATCTGTGATATCTTATTTGATCTTGGCAGGAACACTATGAAATAGGAAAATATTATACAGTATTATATTCATTTAAGATGAAAAATGGAAGTTCAGATACTTCTTACTTCCTCAAGGTACAAGTCTCCTTCACATCACCTTTTGTTACTGTTATATCAATCTGGACTCCTCCTGAACTGTTGAACTTATATATACATATATGTATGTATGTATGTATGTATGTATGTATGTATGAGTGTGTGTATAGTTTTTTTTTTTTTTTTTCTTAAGAGGGAGATAAAAACGAATCCTCATTTACTATATCATTCACCTAGCATGATGTCAGGCATACAACGGGTATTTAATAAATGCCTGTTGATTTGGCTTGTTAGATATTATATTTAAATGAAGGAAAAGCTAAGGAAATAAAATAAATTTTATGTAAAGCTTCCTGTTAGTCAGCATGTAGTTCATCATTACGATGTATAATCTCTAAATCTTCCTAAGAACTCCCTACTGCAGGAGAGCCCCAAATATTTTCCCTGCCATTTATCACACAGTCTAAAATTACACTATTATAGATCCATTCCTTTGGCCACTGATATTCCTAGACATTATCCTAAATTACGTATATCATGTACACATTAGTAAAAATAGGGTTTTTTTTACATCTTTGCTGAGGATTTGGTCAAGGTAGTTTTAATAAAGGTAAAAGATCATTTTGGAGCATGGCTCACTACTGTGGAGTTGTGAAGGACTATATTAACAAACTGTTTATTATCTACCATAACAACAATAACTAATACATAAGCTATGTACCAGATTTTATGCTTTAATTACTATGATTACCCTTATTTTACAAATGAGATCCCTGAGACTCAGATGGGTTAAATAACTTGCTGGGTGTCACAAGGCTAGCAAGTGATAGAACTGGGATTTAAACCAAAGTCTGACTAAACCTATATCTCCCATTCTTAACCATTACCTTGAATTACCTAATCAGCGAGAGTTAAGAGAGGCAGTGAAGAAGAATCAAAAAGGATATATAATGGTTGCTAGGAAGAGAACCCAAGTTAAACATTTACTTAAGTCACAATGGAGACTACAAATCTGTGAGCTCAAGTTCTATGGCAGGAATTTTGGCCTGGATTCCCATAGGTAATCATTTCCTTTTCATTCAGCGTTCCTGGCTGCTTTGTCTTTCCTTGTGCTTACTTGGTTACCTATTTTGGTCTTCATTGTTGTTTCTCAAGTGGAGCCTAAACAATACAGTCAGATCTCCTTTGTATAAGACTTACCTCCAACTCGTAGCTCAAATGTGTCACAAATTATCATCATGCAAGGCTGCTAGGAGCAATGAATAATACATAATACATAATACATAATGAGAGGATTTCCTTGCAACTAGTAAATTTAAAAGTTTATAGTTCTTCTAGAGTGAACTTTAAACAACCCATTCTCATAGGCTGGATGGTGAATAATGATGATGACATTACCTTTATACTTAGATTTAGGGTTTTAATATGTTATCTGAGTTGAGCTACTCACCAGTTATACGAGATAGGTAAGGATTACTATACCCATTTTATAGATGAAATGGGATGAGGCTTTCTGATTTTAGATGGTCACCTGGTGATAGGTAAAAAGTCATTTACAGAGCCAGAACCTGAATCCAGTAGTTTTCCAACAATCTCACATTGTTTGTTTTCCTGCCTATCCTGTGACTTGATACATCCCATCTTAAAAGAAAGCTGCTGTTTTATTGCAAGCCTCTTCTCTGAACCAAATAAATGTTACAAGCATTAAATCCTAGAGTAGTTAGTTAAAGAGGTTGAGGGAAGACTCCGTTTGGGAGGAGGATAATCATGAAATTTCCTTGGAGGAAGTGAAATTTGAGTTGCAGCATGAAAAGATGGTTTATCAACTTTCCTCCTTCTTTGCTAAATCCTGTAGATGGAAATGAGATATGTTTCCCTGATTCTAAATTGATGGGGGTATAGATATGTGCTGATGGAGAATGGTGGTGTGTAGAGGGTGATGTTTGTAGACCTTTGAAAAGTATGTGTACATGAACAGAGGTAATTGCAGAGAAGAGAAATCCTATTCATCTGCCAATGTCTATTCAAATCACACTATCTTCTCAAAACATGCTATGACTGTTCTGGCCCCCATTAATCTCCCTTTCCTCTGAAATCCTCTAATAATTGTAGTCTAGACCAGAGGTTATAAAGTGGTGGTGACCCATGGTCCAAATCTGGTTCAAAGACATGTTTTGTTTTCACTAGTGCTGCTCTATGCTAGAAGCAGGATTTTATTGACTTTGTTGGAGACGAGGGCAGAACTTTAACCCACTGGCGTGCCACAACTCCCCAACAAGGCCCTCCAGATGAAATACAACTATATTGGGAGATTCAAGTTTCAATAGTTAATAGCTAAGGATACATGTGGTTCATTGAGCAAGATGATCTTCATTTTCTTCAGCATTGATATAGAATACATTTAGGGATGGTCTCAGCATTAACGTCTTCTCAATAGGAGAGAAAATAAAAAATGGCGCCAAGCTTTCTGAGAGAGTAGATCACTGTCCTGTTATATTTCTTTCTGACTCACAGCATTTTCTCCCAAAATTGATTAAAGTCTTGTAGTTAACAGGCAGATTGAATATAACCCCTTCTTCCTCAACCTATTAGCCACTGGCTACTGAGCATAACTCTGAGAGGTTTGATTAAAGAGCTCCATTAAAAATCATCATATATTGCATTTTCCATGTCTCAATAAATTTCCCTTTGCTCTGTGCAGTGGCCATAGACTTAACCCTCAACCCATGCACTTTGTAAGAAATGATATTGGAAGAGAATGAAATCGTTAATTAGTATCTCTTGAGAATGTGATGGTTCTGAATAGCTTTGTGTAGAGTAGAACCGCTAGATATTATCCACACTGTACAGTGGTAATAGATATTTAACTCTTGCATTGCCTTCAGTCTTTGTGAAACTTCAGAGTGACATGGACTCTGAATAGGAAACCAATTTTGACTGGACTGTCTAGAATCCAGGTAAGTCTAGTGCATTATTTTCAGAAAAGCAGTGGAAACTGCCTGAATGGTGCTAGAAGCATGGCAGGTCACATTATATCTTCTTTTGGGGGGTCCTGCAGAGCATGCTGAATCGGCTCAAATGGACTAGACTGACACTAGTCTCCAGTGTTATGATTAACTTTGTATGTCAGGCAATCCATGGACTCAATTCCAGCAAATACATTATTTTCTTTCTTTTAAAATGTGTTAAGATTAAACCTATCATCCTCTTACACCTGAATTTTTTTTTTTATGATGACATTGGTTAACGAAATCCAATAAGTTTCATCTGTACACTTTAATAGTAAGGCATATATATATTTACACTGTTCTTACACCTGAATTTTAACATTAGTACTTTCATTTGGAGATTCACGTTTTCCACACCAATTTTGTGTAAGATTGTGGTGCTGACTGTCCAACATGAAGATCCCCAAATGAAACCTTTTAACCTTGTATTACTTTAACTGATGTAGCAATCCTCACATGTGCCGTTAAGACTACTAAATATTCAGGATACGTAACCTACTCTTTCAAATTCCACAATAAGTTATTACTAACCTTCAGCTTTCCCCAGACAAGAACAAAGGGGTCAAATGATATAGACTGTCCAGAAATGGCTAATAAGACTTTTTTTAAAAAATCACTTCCTTAGCTTTGATTATTTGGCACGCATACACCGAATCAATTTCATGGGACTCCAAGCTGTGCTGATTTTTTGATTGTGCCAGAATTTTGTCGAATTAGTTGTAATGTGAAATTCAGTGTGCTGCTTCCTGGATCAGAGAAATGCCTTTGTTATGGAGTGGTTGTTCAGCTAACAGGTGTGTATCTATTTGGATCATTATATACCAGCTGTCAGAATCCTGGAAACTTTCCATTCAGTAGAGTAGTTGTCTGAGGTGATGAGGTGCCAGAAGATCACAAGAGAGGCAAAGGCATTTAGTGCTTTTGTTAAATTATTGGAGGCAGAAGTGGAGTGGAGTCACCTTTCCACAGATATACAAACCAACCAAAAATTGTCTCTCAAATGACACATGATGATGATGCACCTTTATGCCTCACCTCTGCTTCTTCATTCTTTCTGAATTTATGATTGTCCTGGATTTAGTAGAGTGCTCCTTCAAATGACAAGCTTGAGACATTTTTTTTTTGTATTAGTTTCAGGTACACAGTACAATAGTTAGACATTTATACAGTTTATGAAGTGATTCCTCCCAATTACTCTAGCATGCATCTGACTCTACACATAAACATTACATAGGCTTAAGACATGTTAAGCAGTGAGAAATTATCTGTTTTCAGATATCTAGTGAGAAGGATATAGAAACTCTGGCCAGCGTGCTATACTGTATCTGATATTTCCGAGAGAATATAAATCTTTGTTTATCCTATGTTATGTCAGCTCTTCTAACTTATATAATTAGAGCGAGTAGTAATAAGCCAGTATTTACATTTAGATGCAGTACTTGTTTGGGGAGAGTTAGATAAGCCCACAAATCTACTGACACCATCTCTCACCTCTTTTACTGGGCAGGCATTTCGGACTGAGTCCCAAAACACATTTCCTGCTTTTCTATTAAAACAAACACTAATGTTATTCCTGTGAGACTTTTCTTTTTCTCTGATAAGGCTTATCTATTGCTCCTCTTCATTGAAACCCAGGTATGCTTTTGTGAAATTGCTTATTTTAACATGTGAAATACACCCCCTCCCCAGTACAGCAGCTACCCTTATGGCTTTCCTTGAATAGACTCCATAAATCTCTCTTCTTCCCTCTGATCCCACCCCTATCCACAACATTGAATGCCCCCTCCCTCCAAATAACAGTAGAGGGGAAAAAATGGAACTAAAGAGAAGCACTTGAAATGCCTGCAGTTTTAAAAATAAAGCTTACTATTCTAAGCATCGACTTTGTCATGTTTGGCTTCAAGACTGAAGAGCTCAGGCTCTAAAAACAGGTGCTGGACATCAAACCAGAGAAAGCTACAGGTCCCTTCCATTGTGTTTTCAATTCTTCTGGTAGTTTTTCCTGCTATTAGATTAGAATACTCTGGATACATTAAATTCATAGATAACCTAGTACCCTTATCTAACACTTTGTTTCAAGAGGATGGGGGTAATGAAAACGTCATGGGAACCAATTGGAGGACTTCTGGTCCTACCACTTTGGCCCTAGGCAATTCACTTCAACTCTTCGTAAGTTTCTTCATTTGCAAAATGGGGATAACAGTATCTGCTCTGCACATCGCACAAGTTTGTAGCCAAGTTCCCAAATAATAGTGAATGTGTATACAAGGCCCCACAGAACTTTAAAGTTATATTATCGTTTCAGACACCTTCCCTCCATATCACAGAGACAAAATTGCCTACCACTTCCTATCAATTGGCAGCTAGAAGAAAGTAAAGGATAAACTTATTATAATCATCAAACTTTTCTGTAGTTTAGTAATATTTTTAAGGCACTATCCACTTGGCAAGTGAAACATACTTCCTCAATAAGATTTTATGATCCTGATACGTAATTATGATTTACTGGTAAAATTTTTAAGAGAAGATGTTTCCTAGTGCCTGCCTCTGGGCCTGCCTTGGCCCAGAGGCTTACCTTTCTTGTGCATTAATCACCATATTGAAATTTATTTATTTTTATTTATTTTTGATCTACCTCTGCTGTGCACAAATCCTTCATTTTTGCATATGCTGATTGTTTTACCCTTTGACAACTTCTGTCTTTTTGATATGAATTTATGTCTAGACGTATAACAGTTATAAAGTTTAGGAAATGATTGTCCCAGGTGGGATGGTGTAGGGTTTGCTTAGGAGTAAACATTCTCTATGTAAGCTTTAAAAAAGCATAACTTGAGGGAGGTAGGGAAAAATGGCATAGATGATAAAGGCTTTGTTTGTCCCTCTTGCGACCAAATCAAAGTTGTGGCAGAAACAGGGAACAAACAGCAAGGAAAGTCACCTGGAATCTAGATGAACAGGCCCCACCACTAGGGAGAGAAATAAGAAATCACCCTTCAACAATCAACCTGCAACAGAAGAAGGTAGGAGGGGGTGAAGATGCGAGGCTGCCCCGTCCCAAGCGTCTGAGTAAGACAAAGGGTAAGGCAGCGGCAGCTACAGCCAGAACCTCTTATAGGGGCCATGTCCACAACTGGACTTTAACAGTGATGGACTTGCTTGCTCTGAGCACCAGCGCTGGGGCGGCTGCATGGGGGCACCAGGGAATTACAGGGGCACACTGAGTAGTTGGAGCAAGAGCCAAAGGTGAGGATATATTGCGGGCAGGAGTGCTGGTGGTATCCATTGTTTCTCTGTTGAACCTTTCCCCTCCCAGTGTGCTGATGCAGTGCCACCACAGCTGACTTACGCACTGATGGACCTGCTCGCTGTAAGTACCAGCACCTTTCAGCTGCACAAGGAAGCACCAGGGACTTATAGTTGTTGGAGTAAGGGCCAGAGGTGAGAATCTCTCCTGGACAAAAGTGCCGGTGGTATCCTTTGTTCCTCTATTGAGCCCTCCTCACTCCCAGGGTGCTGACGCAGTGCCACCATAGCTGAGATGTCATCAAACTGGATAACAGAGGCCGCTCCGCACAGAGGATTATATGAA
>NW_006437742.1:380167-386404 GCF_000325575.1 Pteropus alecto
ACCAAGCCAGCATTACAGGAAATGTTGGCGGGACTTCTTTAAGAAGAAAGAACATGTATTGAAAACGTGAATAAAGAATGGCAATAACTACATTCCTATCAACAAATACCTCAAATAGAATAGAGTTAAGTGCTCCAATAAAAAGATAGAGTGACCGAATGGATAAGAAAAAGCCCCCTACATATGTTGCCTACAAGAGACTCGGCTTCAGATTAAAAGACACACATAGACTAAAGGGAAAAAGATGGAAAAAGATATTGCCTTGACGGACCTAGAGGGTATTGAGCTGAATGAAATAAGTCAGATAGAGAAAGGCAAATATTGCATTATTTTAAATACATGTGGAATCTAGGGATCAAAAATGGAAACTGACTCATAGATACAGAGAATATTCTGAGGGCTACTCGATGGGAGGGGGATTGTGGGGATGGTGAAAAAAGACAAAGGGATTAAGAAGTACATATGTATAATTGCAAAATAGACATGGAAATATAAAGTGTAGCATAAGGAAAATAGTTAATAATGTAATAAATAATCAACTGGGAAAGAGGGTACTAGATTTAGCTGGTGATCACTTTGTGAGTTTTATAGATCTGTAATCACTATGCAGTACAACTAAAACTAATATGTTAATGTATACCAACTGTAATTGAAGAAAAAAGAAACCTTTTAATTGTACAATGTACATACGAGCAACTCCTTGTCTATTTCAATAAAGCAGGAAAAAACACATAACTCATTAGTCATTCACATGAGATAGAAATTGAGTTCTTAATGTGAATGTCACTTTTAAAAATAAAAATATAGGATTGCCAAGTGAATAGCTGGAGTCTTGCTGGGGAAAGTGCAAAGTAAGACTTCATTTACCCTAAAAAGATGATAATCAGTTGTCGAAAAGATATTTATTGATTAATTGTATTATATATTCAAGAGTGACCTGTTAGGGGATAGGGTTGTTTTTAACTTGTAATACCCTGTCCCTTTCCTAAAGAAGTTGACTAGAGACGACCTTTAAATTACCTTCCAACTTTGGCATATCTCGATTTTATCATGTTTTATCCAAAAACTACTACTATCGACCAGCAAATGTCATGTGCTTATTTAATTTAGAAAGTTACACATCAATACTTTCTGGAAAACCCTAGTATAGGCCAACTATCCAGACATCTGGCATATCATCTCTTTTATTTGTCTGCCTCCCCATCTACACTGAAAACATCTTTGAGTGTCTGAACTGCTTTATTATATTCTTACCTCGGTATCCACCACAGTACTTTTGTTCAGAGTAGGTGGTCAATAAATGTGAAGTTAGTTAATCGGGGAAATTAAGCTACAGAGAGATTTAAAAGGGTAAAGATGGATACGAAGTGCATTGATTAAGTCATCATACAACAATATTTTCTTCTGTTTTCTCCATTGTTAGGCCTCCTAGACTATGTTTGCAGAGAATTTCCCTGGTTCTAGGGCTTTGGGCACATGCTCTTGAAATAGGAACCTTCGGAAAACATACTGATCACTTTCCAAACACCCTCAGACCTGCTGCTTGACAGGCACTTCAGAAACTTTATCTTCAATTTCTCACCTTCCCCAAGGATCTTTCTCCTGGATGCTGTAAAGAGCATCCAGGAGAAGACTTCAAGAGACAAGCTCAGAATAAGCTGCTTAAGACACAGAAGGGTCAATCATGCCCAGCTCAGGGAAAACATTGCGGGCAATCTCATTAGTCATTTAATGAAAAAATGAAGAGTATCTTCCACGCTTGATCATACAGTGCCATTGTTATCCTCGAGAGAGGCATAGATTTCAGCAAGAGATTTGATATCCAATTCATTTTTTGCCTGATGCCCTGCCATTTTTTCCTACTACTCTGAGGAACTTAAAGATAGCAGCATAATGAAGTTTTTACGCAGCTGACTGGGGATGGCAGACTGTTTGCCATAGTGGCTAAGAACACACGAGGTAGCGTTAGGAAGACCTGGATTCCAATTCCAGCTCTTCTACTTCCTAGCAGTGAGACCTTGCACAAGTGAATTAACCCCTTTGAGCTTACCAAGGCCTGAATATTTGCACTGGTAAAATAAGGATAATAATATTAACCATCTATCAAGATTGTTTTGAGAGATAAATGTAATAATACATTTAAACACTTAGCATAGTAATCACTTGATTATTTCTTATAGTTGTTCCTAATATCATAGTTTTATTATAATTATTATTATAATAAAGAATATTTTCCTATTTTTGTATCCATAACAGAAGGTCTCTGGGAAGCTCTGTTGGTCACAGTTTAAGAATAGTTTGGTAAATTCCTTTCCTTACACACTCAGGCCAAGTGTCTTCTACCAAAGTAGTTATGCCTTCTGTGAATACAGACTGCTTAAAAGTTAGACATTGCAATCACAAGGTTCCCAGCTATGGAGACCAAAGATTCTGAACATTTAGTTAGGTTTCATCTCTTCTTAATCCCCAAAGTCCATTTCTTAAATGGTCTAGACCAGTGGTTTTCAAAACTTTTGAACAGCAACGTACCTCTTTATTTCCCACATAAAATCATACAAAAAAAGCCCCGTAATATATAAAGCATATAAATTAGTATTTTGTTAGTATAAAATTTGCATGGGTTCATATATATAATCTTTGTCTAAAGTATTCAGTGCAATAAATGAAATTAGGTGCTAAGGAAGACAATTATAGTCTTTCATTAGTGTAATCTATTTTTTTGCATTTTATTTTCCATGCAGTTTTAAAAAATTAAAATTCCCATAGTAATTGCACATTGTTGCATAGTTTGTTTGCTTTAACAATTAATCCAGAAGTTAAAAGAATATCAGTAGAAAGAAAACGTGTGAATTTGTATAAGCTACTTAATTTTCCTGAGCCTTGGTTTCCCTACTTGTATAACAGTATCTATCGCAAAGTGTTATTAGGGTTAAATAAGACATTGTACAATTCTTTGCAGAATTTTGCAGGCTTTTCAGAATGCCTGATGCATAATAAGTAATCAGTAAATACTAACTGGCACTACCCTGATCACCACCAGCAGCAGCAGCAGCAGCAACATCTGTTTGAATTCCTTAAATCACACAGCTATAGCATTGGCCAGCAGATTCTTTAGCTCCTTGCAACTTTACCATTTGGTGGAGAATACTTTTTCAAATGTATTTTACAACATTTTAAAATGCTTAATTTTTTATATGTCCATCTCTGTCAGATACTAACTTTAGGTTCTATAGAACACAATTTGGAAACCACTGGTATAGATGTGTAATTAGGTTTTTACAAAGTTCTCATCTGGCAGATTATGAGCTCTTTGAGAGCAGGGGCTATATTTATTTATTTATGTACTCCATATAATGCCTGGGACAGCAGATTGTTCAAAAACTATTTCTTGAATTATATTCAGGTTCACTTCTCCGAATTAAAAAGCAAAACAAAAAAATCTTCCCATCACTTCTAATCACCTTCCTATGTAAAATTAAATTTATTTTCTTGATCTTCCTCTCCATTATCTCCAACATTGCTATATATTTTTTTCTTCTCTCCCAAAACAAGGGTCTCAACATTTTTGTAGGTAAGGAGTTCCTCAGTTTTTCAGCTAGAATCCCCAGATTTGAAAGGCCTTAATATCCTCTAAGAAGAAAAGCAAGTTGCTGCTTCTCAACAGTCACTAAAAAGTCACTGGTTCACCTTCTCAAACCACAGTTTTGGGCCCTCCTGTGAGTTTGCATTTAGCATTAATCACTCATGGGAGAGGCAAGAGATATTTGATTTTAAACTTCCAGTTTCTGGTTATAAAAAATGCTTTTAGTAGCCATCTAAAAGTTATTAACATTCATAACAAAGTCATTTCATTACTTAATTCGTTCTCAGAGTTGAAGTTTCTGACAGTAAAATCATAGATGTCACAAAACACTGATAGTTGTCTATTAATATAACCATCCTTACTAGCAGGAAGTTTACGTTACATTGCTTAAAGAGTTAGAGAACTCCTGTTTTCCTGTCTCCCTTCTTCCTTGCTTTATTCCTTCCTTCCCTCCAAAAACACTGTGTAACCATTATCATTACCACCACCACCATTAGTCCTTGCCTTAAAGGAGTTAAAAATCTAGCAGAGGAGACAGACACAAAAGCAGATTTCCATTGCACTTATTACATAGTATTCTAATTGAAATATACAAAGAATATTATGAAAGCACAGAGGAAGGAAGCACCATAGGATATTATAAAGAATAGAAAGGAGTTTTTCAGAAAAGGAGTGAAAATGGAAAGAAAGACTATTTGAGGCAGATGTTGCTTCATTGAGCATAAAACTAGGGCAAGAACCAACATGGTGTTGGGAAAATCCAAGCAATTCAATGTTAGAAAAGCACCATATGCCAGGTAGAAATCAATAAAAAACAAACAACAACATCAACAAAAAGCACAAAGCCAGAATAGGGAGGCACCAGATCAAGAAGGACCTTGAATAACATAAAAAGCCTGAAATATATCTTCTAACTGTTAGTGATTTACTACAAGATTCTAGTATAAGGGGTACTGAAAGGCTAGTAGAATGGTTGGGTAACAATTTTCCTAAGTAGTGCCATGAATAAGAGGTGATAAGGGCAGGAACTAGGGCAGGGATTGTAGAAACGGAGTGGAAAAAACAGAATCAAGAAGTAATAAATTTAAGTGATAAAATTAGAAGGATTTTATGATTCAGTGCACACAGAGTCAGAAAAAGGTCAATTAGTAAGGAAAACTCCCACCCTAGGTGTTTAACTTAGTGATGGCAATGACCTATATGGACAACATAGGAAGAGGAGGAGATTTAGAAGGAAATAGACTTCACATCAGTTTTGGATATTTTAAGATTAACATGTCTGACCACCCTTGGTCTATGCAAGTGGAGATAACCATAGGGCAGTTAGAAATTCTAGTACTTTTTTTATTTGTTTGTTTGTTTGTCTGTCTATCTATCTATCTATCTATCTATCTATCTATCTATCTATCTATCTATCTATTGTGACATTGGTAAACGAAATCCAATAAGTTTCAGCTGTACATTCTATATATAAAAAGCATATATATATATATATATATTTACATTTACACTGAGTGTTTACCTCCCATAGTTAGATTTTTTCTGTCATCACATATTTGACCCCCCTTATCTCGTCTACCTCCCCCTCCCCCCTCTCCCCTACTCTCTAGTAATGACTAGTCTATTGTCCATGTCCATGAGTCTCTGTTTGTTTGTCCTGTTCATTTGTTGTATTTAGGTTTATATCCCACATATAAGTGATAGCATGTGATTTTGAACTTTTTCTGTCTGGCTGATTTCGCTTAGCATGATTATGTCGAGGTCCATCCACGTTGTCACAAATGACAGTATTTCATCTCTTCTTATGGCTGAGTAACCACTACTTTATCCAATCATCTATTGTAGGGCACTTCAGTTTTTCGATTGCTTCCATGTCCTGGCCACTGTGAATAATGCTGTTATGACATCACTGTGCAAATATCTTTTTGGATATGGGTTTTCAAGGCCTTGAGGTAAATACCCAGTAAAGGGATTGCTGGATCATATGGTTGATCAATTTTTAGTTTTTTGGGGAACCTCCATACTGGTTTCAATAGTGGCTGTACCATTTTGCAGTCCCACTAGCCATGTATGAGGGTTCCTTTTTCTCCACATCCTCTCTAACTTTTGTTATTACTTGTCCTGTTGATTATATTTATTCTAACAGCTGTGAGATGGTATCTCATTGTGGTTTTGACTTGCATTTCCCTAATAGCTAGTGATGTTGAGCATCTTTTCATATGTTTGTTGGCAATTTGTATGTCGTCTAGGGAGGAATGTCTTTTCAGGTCCTTTAACCATTGTTTGATTGGATCGTTGTTGTTGTTGTTGTTGTTGTTGTTGTTGTTGTTATTGAGTTGTATGAGTTCTTCGTATATTTAGGATATTAGACAACCATTCGGATGGTTGTCTCTTTACCTTGTTAACACTTTCATTTGCTGTGCTGAAGTTTTTTAGTTTGATGTAGTCCCATTCACTTATTTTTGCTTTTTCTTCTCTTGCCTTTCAGGTCAAATTCATAAAATCTTCTTTAAGTCCAAGGTCCTTGAGTTTAATTCCTATAGTTTCTTCAATGCATTTTATTGTTTCAGTTCTTATATTCAGGTCCTTAATCCATTTTGAGTTAATTTTGGTGTATGGTGATAGACAACAGTCTAGTTTCATTCTTTTGCAGG
>NW_006437742.1:386623-404304 GCF_000325575.1 Pteropus alecto
CGTGCAGTGTGATTCCTCCAGCCTGTTTTCTCAGGGCGACTTTGGCAATTTAGGGTCTTTTGTGATTCCATATAAATCTAATGATTTTTTTCTGCTATTTTTTAAAATAATTTCAATGGGATTTTGATGGGGATTGCATTAAATCTGTATAATGCTTTAGGTAATAAGGTCATGTTAACTGTGGTGATTCTTCCAATCCAAGAACACGAAATATCTTTTCATTTCTTTGTATCTTCTTCGACTTCTTTTAATAGGGTCTTATAGTTCTTCATTATTAGGTCCTTCACATGTTTCATTAGATTTATTCCTAGGTATCTTATTCTTTTTGTTGCAATTGCAAAAGGAATGATGTTTGTCCATTTTTTTTTCTGACACTTCATTATTAGAGTATAGGAAAGCTATGGATTTTTGAACATTGATTTTGTATCCAGAAACTTTACTGTATTTCCTTGTGATTTCTAGTAGTGTTCTTGTGGAGTCTTTAGGCTTTTCTATATAGAGAATCATGTCATCCGCAAATTGTGACAGTTTGACATCTTCATTTCCTATTTGGATGCCTTTTATATCTTTCTCTTGCCTGATTGCACTCGCTAGGACCTCCAATGTTATATTGAATAAGAGTGGCGATAGTGGACAGCCTTGCCTTGTTCCTGATCTTAGAGGGAAGGTTTTTAGTTTTTCACCATTAAGTATAATGTTGGCTGAGGGTTTGTCATATATGGCCTTTATTATGTTAAGGTACTTTCCTTCTATACCAATTTTGTTAAGTGTTTTGATCATAAATGGATGCTGTATCTTGTCGAAGGCTTTTTCTGCATCTATTGATATGAACATATGGTTCTTATTTTTAAATTTGGTTACGTAGTGTATCACATTAATCGATTTGCATATGTTGAACCATCTCTGGGACCCTAGGATGAAGCCCACCTGATCATGCTGTATAATCTTTTATCATGTTGCTGTATTCTGTTTGCTAGCTTCTTATTTAGGATTTTTACATCTGTTTTCATGAGAGATATTGGTCTGTAGTTTTGTGTGTGTGTGTGTTATCTTTACCAGGTTTTGGTATCAAGGTAATATTGGCCACATAAAATGAGTTTGGAAGTATTGCCTCCTCTTAGATTTTTTTAGAGGAGTTGAGGAGGCTAGGTATTAAATTTTCTTTGAATGTTTGGTAGAATTCACTGATGAAGCCATGTGGTCCTGAACTTTCACATTTTGGTAGATTTTTGATGATTGTTTCAGTTTGCATACTGCTGACTCATCTATTTAGATTTTCCAGTTTTTCTAGATTCAATCTAGGAAGGTTGCATTTTTCTAAGTGCTGGTCCATTTCTTTCTGGTTATTAAATTTGTGTTATATACTTTTTAATAGTATTTTTGTACAATCCTCTGTATTTCTGTGCTGTCATAATTTCCCCATTTCATCCCTGATTTTGTTTATTTGTGTCCTTTCTCTGTTTAGAAGTTCTAATTCTTGACAGAGTATTGAGCTAAGTATAGATATAAAAATGATGAATGTATTGATGGTTGTCTAAACTATAAGAATGGATGAGCTTACTCAAGGGGACCACATAGAATAAAAAGAATTGATGTCTGAGAATAGAATTGTAGCACAACACCAATATTTAACAAATATTTCCTGAATGTCTATATGAAATATAAGACCTTGATCTCAAGCATTTTACAACTCAGTTCAAGATGATATTGAATTTCAAACTGTTCCTAAAGTACCAGGGTTCTGAGGAGCTACCATCGAGGCTGCTGCATGAGACAAGGAAGAATCTGAGCAGCTCCCTTACTCATGCTAGAACATGTTTCATTTCTACTATGTGTGTATATTTCTGATTTCATTGTAATTTTGGTTTGGGTGGGGATGGGTGAGTACCCTACTGTTAAAAAAGAGAAATGTGGTAACTACTTCTCTAAAAGACTGATTTAAAGATAATTTAAAAAAACAAAAAACAAAAAACAGAGCACATGGGATGAATATATATTTGGCTCAAACTCTACTTTTCATGGAAAGGAAAGGATGAAAACAATGTTTAAAAAATTGGTAATGATATCTGGCCAGTGTTCAGTTCTATTTCATTCACATCAGCATCATTAAATCATCACACTTTGCTAAACATGAACTGATAGATGGGAAGGTGTAATACGTATTTGTTAGAAGGTGCCTGGCAGATGAGACAAGGCCAAAGTATGTAGATTCTTAAATATTATGCTCCTGAGTTTGGATATGAGTAGATGAACAATTAGAAGCCATTGTTCTTCAGTGGGCTTCTGCCATTCAACCTTTTCACTTATCACATAAGACACATGAGATGAATTGACAGTTACCATTCCAAATTATGAAGTTTTGACAAACAAACTTCTGCTGGTATGTTGGTCATTGTTTCTCTGGAAACCTTGGGAAAGGATGATCTGTATGTGGGTGTGATGTTTTCTGCCTCCCCTCCAACCCATTCCAGTAATTAAGAAACAAAACTTATATCAAGGTTATGACTTTTCAGCAGAGGAAATAAATTCCTAGAAATCAAACATATACAAATAGTCAGTGTTATAGTTGTCTGATAGGAATGGTTTAATGAAGTCTGCATAGTTTTAAAAAGTGAAAAATGAAGTAGGTATTACCAAGTCATTTTTATTAAATAATTAAATTAGTGTATTGAAAAATAAAATAATTGTCTTATTTATATTATTATTATTATCATAAAAGCTTCTGAGTTTTCCTCCATTTGTGGAAAACCTCTATTCTAGTCAATTTGACTGTGAAATGAAATTTCATAGATTAAACATTGCAGCAAATGTGGAGGGAAAATTTGAATGAGATCATAAGGAGTAGGTTGGGGAAAGATCTATTCCAAGTAGCTGGGAAAGGGAGAAAACTTTTACTTGCTTAGATCTGATAAGCTTAGAACAAACAATTTGTATATGACTATCTCCCTGCTAAGTCAAATATCCAGGTAAGGCAGACTACATTTGTTGGTGGTTTGTCAATTCTTTACATTCAATAATTCACACTATGTTAAGGGAAACTAAGTTACGCATTTTAGAAAAAATTTAGTGGTGTTGAATGTAGTACTTTGTAGTTGTCTTTCTTAGCCCAGGAGTCAAGACATTTAATATAGTGGTTGGGCATAAAAATTTACATTGCCTAGACTTCTGCTTCCAGTCATGTGATGTAATAGACTTACTGAGAATACTCGGTAACTGAAAAACAGTAAGATCCTGGATAAAATATAGCTTTTATGCATTTCTAGAATCACAGAAAGTAAAATGGGAATTCCAAGAACAACTTCAGTTCTTCAAGTTACAAGAAATAAATCATGACAATAAATAAACCAAATAAATAAATAAACCAAAACAAGTGCTAGGAGTAAGAGCAATAAGAAAGCTATACAGATGAGAATTGCTCTGAGGGAAAATACTTATAATATAGTAGTTCTGCTTTTAGTTCATTAAGACTTGAAATAGCAGCGAGGTTGGGAACACAGGAAAAGGGATTCTGAACCTGAAACTCCCTCATTCAATCAAGACACATGAAGAGACCATGGTGGTCCCAGGTTAGTAGTGTTCCTCCTCCGAGAAAGAAGCAAACAAATATACTCTTTGAAAAGATTTCTAGTTGAGGTCTATAGTTTCATAACAGATATGGATAAGCAGATAAGAGTTCATAATAACCAAAGATCTCCAAGCAACTGAGAAAATAAGATGCCATAAGAGAGTCAGCAGAAACAATAATGAGCAGATTTACATTCATGAGGACTTCAGATATTCAGAATATCTATGTATGATTTTTTTTTTAAATTAAGGATATATCACAAAGATGAATGAGCAACAGGAGACTATTAGGAGTTACCTGGAAATTTGAAAAATAATTGAATGGAACTTAATTCTTAGAAATGAGCAATATATTTATTGAGATAAGAAATGCATTGAATGGTTAAAACAACAGCTCAGACCATAGCTGAAGAGAGAATTATTTAACTAGAAGAAAAGCCTAGAATTATCTACAATGAAGACAAAAATACAAGGAGCTGAAAGAGAGAGAGAGAAAGAGAGAGAGAGAGAGAGGGAGAGAGAGAGAGAAGAAGAGAGAGAGAGAGAGAGAGAGAGAGAGAGAGTAAGAACACTTAACTTACATCTATCCAAAAGGAAAAAAATTGAGAGAATTGAGGAGAGGCAACATTTGTAGACATAATCTCTAAGAATTTTCCAGAACTGATGAAAGTCATGAACCCCCAAATTTAGGAAGCACAACATATTCTAAACAGATGGGTTAATAGAGAGATAGACATAGGAATATGCAGAGAGATAGGGATGAAGAGAAAGAGAATCCTAGTGTAGACACATGTAGTGAAACTTCAGGACACCACCAACAGAAAGATTTTAAAAGCAGAAAGATCACTTACAAAGGAATTACAGTTATACTGATAGCTGATCACTTATCAATCACAATGGAATGCAAAATTTAATAGTGATGGAAGAAGAAATTCACAAATCTACCATCCTAGAGGCAGCTTTGAAAATACATCTCTCAATTATTGACAATTAAAGCGGATAAAAAATTAGCAAAGCTATGGAATATTTGAATAACCTAATTAACAAGTTTGATATAATGAATGTTTATAGAACACTATATCCAACAATTAGAGACTACACATTCTTCTCAAACACACAAGGAACATACATAAAAATTGGCCATGTATTATGCCCTAAAACAAATTATAGCAGAATTCAAGGAAATCTATATCTACAGAACTTGCTCTCTTACTATACTGAAAGTAAGTTAGAAATCAATAACAAAAAGACAATTTTCTAAACTCTCATACATTTAGATATTAAAAACACACATTTAAAAATAAATCCTAATGTAAATTAAAAATAAACTGAACGATCATGAAATTCCTACAAATTAAAACTGTGAGATGTAGTAAAAGGTCTACATAGAAGAAAATATATAGTATTCAGTGCTTATAATGAAAAAATGAAAGACTGAAAATTAATCATATAGGCATTTAGCTTAAGAAGTTAGAAAAATAAAAGTAGAATAAATCTAAATCATTGAAGAAAAAAATAAGAGCAAAAATTAATGAAATAGATAGCAAACATGCAGTGTGGCTTCCTTGAAAAATCAAAAGTCGTTTCCTTGAAAAGAATAATAATAATAAAGAACGAAAACTCTCTGGCAAAAAAAGTCACAAATAATCAATATGAGTAATTTAAAAAGAGTATATTAGTACAGATACACTAGATATTAAAATATAATAAGGATGTTATGAACAACTTTATGCCAACAAGTTTCGATACAAATAAAGTGGATAAATTCCCAGAAGAATAATTATTAGAGGAATGAATTCTGTAAAGTTTTACAAAAACTTCATAAAACAGATTATCCCAATCTTTACACAAATTCTTCCAGAGAATAGAAAAACTGGGAATATCACTCTATATCCAACTCATTCTATGAGGTCAGGATAACCTTTAGGGAAAAAAAAGACATAATGGTGACAAGAGAAAGGAAAATTACTGGATAGTTTCTTTCATAAACATAGATAAACATAAACATAAACATATGTTTCATAAACATAAAATTAACAAATAAATCCTCAGGATATAAAAAAGGAAAATCTATCATGACATGTTGGGTTAACCCTGGGAATGAAACAGTAGTTTTAACATTATGACATATATAAACGTTACTTACCATATTAATAGATTCAAGAAGAAGAAAAAACCATATTCTCTTCTCAGTAGAGAGAGTTTTTACAAAATAGTACATGGATAATTTATTGACACTTAATCAGATCTCGATAGAGATTAAGACATTTTTAAAACAATAAGCAATAAATTTTATGTCTCAGATTTCAGTTTGGTTACTCCATATTAAAATGGAAATATTGAAAATTTTATATTATTTACAAATAAAACATAATTTTCTGATTACAACTTATGTATTCATTTCAAAAAGTAGGAAAATACAGAAAAGCACAAACAACAATAAGATTATGTATAATTCCACAATTCTTAACATTTTGGGGCATATTCTTATAACAGTTTTTGTGTATATGTGTGCATTTGTAATTCACATGAATGTGATCATACTGTGCATACTATTTTGTTGTAACCTATTTTCATTTACCAATATCATAAATATTTTTCATATCATATTTCTAACAGCTTTATACATCATCATGTAATGGCTATATTGAATCATATCACATGGCTATATCATAATTTATTCAGTTACTCCCCTATTGTTAGACTGTTTAGGTTGTTTTCAATGGAAGTTCTTATAATGTTGTGATTAATATTCTTATAGCTGAGGTTTTATACTTATCTATGATTTTTCTTAGAATACATAGCTACAAGTTATCTTAAGGATGTGCACAAGTCAAAGGATATGCACATTTCTAAATACTCAAGAAATTATCAATTTCAGACACATATAAAAGTACCTATATTAACTTAAGATATAGTGAAGGTAGCATCTCAAGTCACTTTTCGTCGATAGTTGAATAATACTCTTGAAAAGTCAAATCTGTATTGCATACAATGCACCAAAATATATGCCAAGTATAGTAAAGTTTGAAATGTAAGAAATAAAACCTGCAAAATTCCTAGCAGAGAATGCAGAGATATACTCTCATAAGTGTGAAGTAGAGAGCAACTACTGTTAATAAATATCTGAAAGTATGAAGGAAAATATTGATACATTGGACCACTTTCTAAACTTCTCATGTCAAAAATACATCATGAAAAAAATAATAGACAAATGCCACGTTTTGGAAAGCAACATGTGCAAAAGCAAAGCTTAATTCATTATTATATAAAGAGCTAAAGCTATGGTTTGTGTGTATGTGTGTGTGTGTCTGTGTGTGTATGTGTGTGTATGTTAATATACACACATACATAATTCCTTGGGTCTTTTTCAAGAAAAAAAGAGTCAAAGATTTTTCTTTTTTCCTTACGGGAGCTGGAAAACAGATTTTCTGAGACCACATGGGAATTATAAAAGGTTTTTTACTCCGAGGTTCAGGTGACAGGAGGCCTAGGACTTTCAACCTGCTATACTTGGAGCTTAGATAGAAGGCATATTTCTTTCATCATTGCTTTGAGATGTAGCTCTAGTCTTTTTTTGTTTTTTTTTTTCAATCACAGTTGACATTCAATAATATTTTATATTAGTTTCAGGTGTACAGCATAATGCTTAGACATTTATATAAATTATGAAGTGATTCTCCTGATTGGTCTAGTAGCCACCTAGCACGATACATAGTTATTACAATATTACTGACAGTATTCTCTATGCTGTACTTCTCATCCCCATGACTATTTTGAAACTACCAATTTTTACTCCTTAATCCCTTCATCTTTTACACCCAGCCCTCCAACCATCTTCCTATCACTAGTTTGTTTTCTATATCTATGAATCTTTTTCTGCTTTTTTTGTTGTTGTTCATTTATTTTGTTCTTTAGATTCCACATATAAGTAAGATTATATGGTATTTGTCTTTCTCTGTCTGACTTATTTTACTTAGCATAATACCTTCTAGGATCATCCGTATTGTTGCAAGTGGTAAGATTTCATTATATTTTATGGCCAAGTAATATTCCATTGTATATATGTACCACCTCTTTTTTATTCAGTCATCTATTGATGAGCACTTAGGTTGCTTCCTTATGTTGGCTATTATAAATAACACTGCAATGAACATCAGGGGCATATATCTTTTTTTAATTAGTGTTTTGTATTTCTTTGGAAAAATACCCAGAAGTAGAATTTCTGGGTCATGAGGTAGTTCTATTTTTAATTTTTTAAAGAACCTGCAAACTGTTTTCCATAGTGACTGTACCGATTTGCAGTCCCACCAACAGTGCACAAGGATTTCCTTTTCTCCACATGCTCACCACCACTTGTTTAATTAGTGACATTGAACATCTTTTCATATGTCTGTTGGCCATCTGTATGTCCTCTTTGGAGAAATGTCTATTTAGGTCTTCTGTCCATTTTTTAATTGGATTGTTTGTGGTTTTGATATTGATTTGTATGAGTTCTTTATAAATTTTGGGTATTAACCCCTTATTGAATGTATCATTGGTGAATATCTTCTCCCATTCATTAAGTTGTCTTTTTGTTTTGTTGATGATTTCCTCCTCTGTGCAAAAACGTTTTAATTGATGTAGTCTCATTTTTTTTTCTTTTGTTTCCCTTGCCAGAGGAGATACACCAGAAAAAAAAATATTACTAAGAACAATGTCAGAGAGTTTACTGCCTATGTTTTCTTCTAGGAGTTTTAGGGTTTGGCATCTTACATTTAAGTTTTTAATCCATTTTGAGTTTGTTCTTGTATATGGTCTAAGAAGGTGGTCCAGTTTCATTTTTTTGCAATTATCTGTCATGTTTACTCTACGCCATTTATTGAATAGACCATCTTTACCCCTTTGTATATTCTTTCTTCCTTTGTCATAGTTTAATTGACCATATAGGCGTGGGTTGGTGTCTGGGCTCTCTATTCCGTTTCATTGATCTATATAACTGTTTTATGTCACCACCACATTGTTTTGATTGTTATAGCCTTGTAGTAAAGTTTGATATCTGGTAGTGTGATACCTCCAACTTTGTTCTTTTTTTCTTAAGATTGCTATGGCTATTTAGGGTCTTTTGTGGTTCCATATAAATGTTAGGATTATTTGTTCTAGTTCTGTAAAAAATGCCATTGGTATTTCGATAGGGGTTGCATTGAATCTATAGATCGCTTTGGGTAGTTTGGACATTTAATGATGCTAATTCTTCCTATCTATGAGCATGATATATGCTTCCATTTTTTTTGTATCTTCTTCAGTTTCTTTCTGCAGTGTCTTATAATTTTCTGAGTATAGATCTTTTACCTCCTTGGTTAAACTTATTCTTAGATATTTTTTGATGGAATTGCAAATGGGATTGTTTTCTTAATTTCTCTTTCTGATAGTTTGTTATTTGTGTATTAAAATGCAGCCTAATTCTGAACATTAATTTTTGTATCCTGCTATTTTATTGAATTCACTGATTAGTTCTGATAGTTTTTTGGAGGAATATTTAGAGTTCTCTCGATATAGTATCATGGCATCTGCAAATAATGACAGTTTTACTTCTTCCTTTCCAACTTGGATGCCTTTCTTTCTTGTCTGATTGCTGTGGCTGGGACTTCCACAGCTCTAGTCTTGAGCTGAGGAAAAAATAATTGGGCTATGAAAATCTGGGAATGAATATTAAAATGATGATAATTAAATTAATCTATATACGGACAGTCTTTATACTTTCAAACACTCTGAAGGAGAGAGGAGAGAGAGATACGGACAGACAGACAGAGACAGAGACAGAGAGACAGAGAGCAGAATTAAACTATGAACCTAGGGAATTCTTCCTAAATAATAGAGCAGCAGTAAATTCTGCAGAGAAACCATTTCTTTAGAGTTGTCTTAGATACATTTTCCTAGCAAGGACTAATCTTTACTAACCTTCACTTCATAATAAAGTAGGTTTAGTGTTGGTCTTCAGAAAAGAAATATTTTATTGACAGCCATGTAGTCTGGATAGAATGTCTTATAGAAATCGTAAAGCATGCCTTGACTGGTAGTCATGATGACAAAGATAGAATAGCTTTCAGGCACTGAAAGAAAAACATAGTAAACTCCCTGAAATTAGCCATCTTCACTATCTTCCTGAATGTGAAACAGACTGTTCCTAACTTAATACTTAGTGTGACCTTCATGTAGGAGGAAAACAGAGTGGCCTGGGAATTTTGGAAACTTCTCCATTATCTTATTCATCGGGCTATGCAATGGTTATTAAAATATGCTGCCTTCCCTGGGTATCTCATCTTCTATCCAGCTCTAGCATTTTGTGTGTTTAAAAGAACATTGCCTGAAGGAGAAACACTTGGACAAATAGTATGCTTGGAAACAATCCAACTGAAACTTTGAGGCATGTTCCTGACCCAAATAGGAACATATCTTATTGTCTTTTTGTCCCAGTTTTGCTCGATTCGTAATATCTAAAGAATTGCAGTTTTGAACAAATTGCAGTCTAATTTATACCAACCTAGAGTGTAAATGTAATTTGGCAATTTACAAATTAGACAGGTCTAGCACAAAACAGAGAGTCTAGAGACTATTTAAAATCATCAAGCAGGGAAGAATCTAGCATAGTGCTATACATTGAACCAAGTAGGCATTTAGTAAATGTTTGTTAAATTGAACTGAATGAAGTTATAAAACAGCATTCTCTGTTACTGCCTTGCTAGAAAATCATCAATAACCTCTAATTAATAAAAACTTTTCCCATTCTGTACCCAGCAGTAGTCGCCAGCTTTGCTTCATACTACCTACTGGCATGCCTCCTTTACCATGGCCAAATAGATACAAAGCCTTCCAAACACAGGACTCCCCACACTGCAGGAAGAACGTTATCCCTTCAGCTTACCCAAACACCCCACATCTTTCCATTTACAGCATGGATTCCATATCCTCTATTTATTCTTTCCTGACACTCTAGCTCCAAAATACTTATTTCCACTTTTCTCTTTTAGTTTTCCCTCTCAATTGGCTTTTATCAAGTATACTTATTAGTTTCTTCAAATTTCAGGTTTGCCAATCTTTTTTTCTTCAACCAAATTATCAACACTTAGAAGTAAGGGGCTCCTGTCTCATTTCTCTCTTTTTTTTTCAACCTCTTTTTTCTAGGTCCTTACTTTAGGGACAGGATCCCATAAGAGTCTGTTAATAGAATTGTACTTCAATGTAATAGATCTCTTTGTAATTCTATATGTCTTATTTATTTATTTTTTTAAAATGTGTCTTTGAAGTCAAACGTGTATCCAGAAAAGTGCACAAATCATAAGTGTACAGCTCAATGAATTTTTACAAGGTGAACATAACTATAATTAGCACTCAGAAAAAAAAAAAAGAGTATTTTACCTGCATTCCAGAAGGAACCATCTTCCCCGCTTCTAATCAGAACCCAGAAGGGTAACACTTGTCCTGACTTTTGACACCATAGATTAGTGTTGCCTGTTTTTGAACTTTAAATAATAGGAATCACTGTTATGTATTTTAGTTTATGCATTTAAAAAGATTATTCTGAGAAATTGTTCTACGCCTTCCCAAGACTGCCAAAAGAGTCCATGGTAAGTTTCCCCACAACCGCCCCCCGCCCCACACACAAAAGTGCAGAACTCTTGGACAACCTCTTAGGCCTTTCAACTTTAGGATTTCTAAGAGTCTATCCCTCACATAAAATGAAGGAAAATTTGCAGAACTAATTGCAAAAGTAAAGTGTGACTCAGAATCTGATAATGCCTAAAATAGATGGGCAGTACCAAAGGTTTTGCAAAGATTGATTCATCGTTAGTCTGTTTTTGCTGTGAGGGCAGGGTGGGGAAACTACTTTTTGACTGAGCAAAATGAGCTTTACTCGACTATTTTATCATATATTGCTCGTGGCTTTGTGTTTCTCTCCTTCAAAATAATTTTAAGGATAGTTACCTGTTTTGTAGATTAAACTCTCACATCATCTAGCACAGGGTCTTGAATGGGAAAAGAGCTCAATAAATACCTGATTATTTATTTTGTGCTTCACTTGGCCATCCTGAAACAAAATGTCAGCCCATTAATTCTTTCAAAAATGCACATCTTGTCTAATTGGTAGTTTTAAAACAAATTCCAATGGAATTTATTTGTTTGGTGTCACTTGTAAGGAGATATGTTTGCACTGAGGGTAAACAATATTACACAAATCTCCAAGTAAAGGCAGAGAGTGATCTTTCTAGTAGTGTTCTTTTCGCCTAACATTTTTGTTGTTCTAAATATCTTCTATTCACTTAATGTGATTTTTGAGTGCTTACTATGCCCATAGCATTGCTTTCAAGGGCTGTGGCAAATGAAACAGAAATAGAATATGTCGATCCTAATCATCCAATAATTTAATAACTAGTTTGAGAAATAAGATATAATAATTAAAAAGCTGAAGAAAAATGCAAGGTGACTATATTTAAGCAACAACAATATATAGTAAAGACAAAAATGATTGAATGTTAAATGAATAACTTCCTTTTGGGGAGGTTAGAGAGACCTCAAAGAACAGATCATCACCATTGTGGCTAATTCAGAATTTCTATACAGGAGATGCTTAGGAGATGGCAATCTGATTAGAAGGGAGGGCTGAAGGACATATCTTGAAGCTGCATTTACACTAGCAAACTGGTTATTCTTATTGGGATTATATGTTTATTTGTGGTGGATCTTGAAGAACAGATGGGGTCTGGCTCAGTGAAGGAGAGACCATTTTTTTGGTTGTCATTACAAATGAAAATAATTTCAAAATAAGCGTCAAGTTCAGGCAATAAGTAATCGAGAGAGAGCTTAGCATTTACCTTGGTGGTCAGGGAAGGCTTCCTGGATTAGGTGGAATTTGAGCTAGGCCTTGAAAGAAACATGGTAATTGGATAGGCAGAAAGAAGAAAGAAACCAGGCAGAGTAACGTTGATTGCCTTCCTCGACTTCCAGGTCAGCATTGAATGGTCTTCCTGTGACTCACCTTCTGAATGGTATCATTTTATGAATCTTAAGTGAATGATATCTTGAATTGTTTTTGGATCGTAAGCCTTATTTCCCCCGTGAGCTTGTCAAATGATAATTTTGTAATGGGACATAGCGCTGAATCATACCTTTCTGCCCTGAAAGAGTTAACAAAGCTTCTATAAGTATCTCACTGCCAGGAGTTCAGGCACTGGGCCATAGACTTTAGATAAGAGAAATGCCTTTGTGCTAGAGTGCACTTAATGAGAGCAAGCACCACTGTCTTAACACATTTGATGAATTCACTCAGTTTGGGAAAACCCAAGCCAGAGCACAGAAGTTAAGATGAGTAAAGAAAAGCCTCCGTTCACCTTCTTCATTCCAAGGTTGTGAATTCATTCTTTGGAGGCCTTGAAAAGGGAGGGTGGAAAGAGTAGTAGGAGGAATGGAGGTGGGAGATACAGAGTTTCTGACCTGAATTCCACAACAGAGGAATGTGTGAACAGCAAGAGGCACAGGTATAGGTTAGTGCTCTCACATACCTGGAAAAAGCAGGTTTTCTCCAACTCTCATTACTCTACAGACAGTAGATAGTTTGCTCTAAAGAATTAATTTTTTTTTCTGTTTTTTTCCCCAGAGTTTGGGGAATGAGAGAGAGGTACCATGAAAAAGGAGGGGAGAGAAATAACATTTTAAAATACTTATAAGGATGTCCAGAAAGACAACATGAATGATTTAATGCTAGTTAAAGCTTTCCTGGATCTGCCATGTTAAAATGAGAAATATAAAGAACATGAATTGTGTTTGTTCTGGTTCATCAAAAAACAAGATGGTTAACTGGGAGAGAAAATGAGGTCAGCCTCTTTTATTATGGAATCTTTTGGAAAAACTGGTTTAATGTATTTTGGACTGCTTTGGTGAGGGACTTTTGCAGCAGAACTTAAATTCAGAAAAAAATGCCAAACATCTGCTGGCACAAGCATAGTACAATTGTTCTAATTGCCATGAAAACTGTTAGAGCAAATATAACATATAATTCAGGGCACATAAAAAGGTGAAGGAAGTGTGGAAAGTGCTTAATCAGACTGACAGGGTAAAGCAAAGTTAAATCATTTCTATTTTGTCAGATGGAATGTGCTCTAGATATTGGGTTAAGTAAAAATATAAGGTACCTACAGTTATAGTATCCACTTATGATATTTTCCTCTCTAGTAATTTTCTTTGAGATTGAGGAATACTCTCAAGGGGCTTTTGCGCCTTACCTACAGAATGATCATTTTAGCTGAGGGGGCACATTTCATAGTGCACACAATATCTGCTGTCATAGAGAATGGTCTCCCTCAACCCTCAAACTAATAAGTTTTTCCCACTTTAAACCGTGAGTCAGAACCTGATGTTCATGGTAGCAAGTGGAAGGTCATGCAGTAACACACATTTAGCCTTTGCCAGGAAAGGGTACTCTTGTTGTTATTTTTTTCTATAGTGCACTAAAAGCTGAAGGCAAGCAATGGTATATTGGCTGAGGTTGGGGTGGTATGGCGATGATACTAATAAAGAAACAAGCTTTGCTCAATAATCTACACGAATATATCTTCCTAAAGAAAGTAGTAGATAGCAACATAGAACCTCAGAACCTATATTTATATATGGATAATTTTTAATATCATTTTTTACTGAGTAATAATAGACATTCAATAAAGTATACAAACATTAACTGTTCAGTTCAATATATAAAACAACCACTTAGATGAAAATATAGAACATTTCCAGAATTGTACCAGTCTCATTTCTAACTTCTATCACCATTGATTAGTTTTGACTATTCTTGAATTTCATAAAAATGGAATCATACAATGTATACTTTTTTACTTCTAGCTTTTTTTTATCTCATCAGGTCTGTGAGATCCATTCATGTTGTTGCAAGTAGCATTTATTATTAATTTTTATGCAAGTCAATCAGTGAACAATTCAGTGATTCTGTAAGTAGATAATAAATGCCTTTTATATGCCATGCATTGTACTAGATGTTAGGAATCCACTGCCCAGTTATGTGTGGCCCCCGCCTTCGAGGAACTCATAGCTTTAGAGGGTAAGATGAATATTTTAAAAAATAATAATATAGCCATACCCACTATCTAATGATCAGTGTTTGCAAGGGTTACCTTTTTCATCCTTTTACTTTCAATTTATCTATGTCTTTGTAGTTCTTTAGTAAAAGTTTTATTGAAATATAATTCATATAACACTCAACTCACTTATTTAAATAGTATAATTCAATGATATTTAGTATAATCACAGATACATACAACCATCACCACAGTCAATTTTAGAACATTTTCACCCCCCTATAATCTCATCCGTCCCAATCCTAAGCAACCACTAATCTATATTCTGTCTCTAGAAATTTGCCTATTCTGGACACTTCACATAAACACTATCATATAGTATGTGTTTTTTTTTTTAAACTGGCTTCTTTCACTTAGCATAACATTTTCAAGATTCATTAATTTGTAGCATGTATCAGTACTTTGTTCTTTTTATGATTGAATAATATTCCATTCTATAGATATACCACCTTATGTTTATCTATTCCTCAATTTAAGGACATTTGGATATTTTCCCTTTCGACTATTACGAATAATATTGCTGTGAACATTCATGTATACTTTTTTGTGTAGACATGTTTTTCTTTGCCTTTAGTATGTACCTAGAGTGGAATTGATGTATCAAATGGTAACTCTAAGTAAACTTTTTAAAGAACTGCCAACAGTTTTCCAAAGTGGCTGCACCATTTTACATTCCTACCAGTTGTGTATAAAGGTTCCAATTTCTCACATCTTTGTCAGCACTTGTTATTATTCAACTTTTTGATTATAGTCATCCTAATGGGTGTGAGGTAGTATTTTATTGTGGCTTTTGTTTGCATTGCTCTAATAGTTAATGATGTTGAACATCTTTTCTTGTTCTTATTGGCCATTTATATATTTGTATTGGAGAAATATCTATTTGGATCATTTGTTAATTTCTAATTGGGTATGCTTTTTCTCTAAAAAATTTGTATTAAAATATAGCTAACATACAGTATTATATTTGTTTTAGGTGTACATCATAGTTATTCAACATTTATATACCTAAAAAAATGATCACCATGATAAGTCTAGTAACCATCTGACACCGTACAATGTTATTGACTATATGCCCTATTCTGTACATTACATCCCCATGACTTATTTATTTTATAACTGGAAATTTGAACCTCTTAATCTTCTTCACCTTTCTATTATTGAGTTATAAGTGTCTACATATTCTAGATAAATGATCCTTATCAGGTATATTATTTTCTGTCATTCTCTGAGTTGTATTTTCAATTTCTTAATGATGTCCTTTGAGGTACGAAAGTTTTTAATTTTGATAAAGTCAACTTTATCTATTTTTGTCTTTGTTGCTCATTCTTTTGGAGTCATATATAAGAATTCATTGCCAAATATGAAGATTTATCCCTATGTTTTTAAAAGAGTTTTGTAGTTTTAGCTATTACATATAGAACTTTGATCCATTGTGAGTTAATTTTTGTATATGGTGTGAGGTAAGGGTCCAACTTCATTCTTTTGCATGTGGATAACTAGTTGTCTCAGCATCATTTGTTGAAAAGACTTCCTTCTCCCTTGAATGATCTTGTCATCTTTGTCAAAAATTAATTGGTCAAGATGTATAGGTTTATTTCTGTAGTCTCAATTCTATTCCATTGATCTGTGTGTCTATTCTTACACCAATACTACACTGTATTTATTAATGTTGATTTGTAGTAAGTTTTGAAATAAGGAAGTGTGAATACTCCAACTTTAACTTTATTTTTCAAAATTATTTTGGCTGTTCTGGATACATGCAATTCCATATGGATTTTAGAATCACTTGTAACTTCTACAAAGAGACCAACTGGGATTATAATGGGAATTGCATTGAATCTGTAGGTCAATTTGGAGAGTATTGCTACTTAAAATATTCTCATTTGATCAATGAACATAGATATTTTCCCATTTATTTGAATTTTCTTTAACTTCTTTCAAAAATGTTGTTACAAATTTCAGAGTATAAATTTTGTGCTTCTTTTATTAAATTAATTCCTATGCATTTTATTTTTTGATGCTATTATAAAAAATTGCTTTTGTAATTTCATTTTCAGTTGTTCCTTGCCAGTATATAGAAATACAATTGATTTTTGTATATTGATCTTGTGTCCTGCAACTTTGCTGAACTCTTTCAGTAATTCTAATAATTTCTCTTTTAATAGTTCTAATGGAATATTTAGGATTTTCTATATACAAGATTATATCATCATCAAGTAGAAATAGTTTTTAGTTTTGCTTCTTCTTTTACAATTTGGGTGACTTTTATTTCTTTTTCTTGTCTAATTGCTCTGGCTGGAATTCTCAGTACAGTGTCAAATAAAAGTGGTGAGAACAGACATCTTTGTCTTATTCTGGATCATAGGCTTAAAGCTTTCAGTCTTTCACTGTTATGATGTTAGCTGTGGATATTTTTAGATGTCCTTTGTCGGGTTTAGGAAATTCCCTTTTATTAGTAGTTTGTGGAATGTTTTTTATCATAAGAGGGTGTTGGACTTTATCAAATGCTTTTGATATGTCCATTGAGATGATCATGTGATATAATGTATATTAATTTATTTTGTTTAGTTTGCTCTTCTTTTCCTAATTCTTTAAAATGTAACATTAGATTATTGTTTTGAGATATTTTTCTTTCTTTATATAGCCATTTACAGCTATAAATTTCTCTTTAAGCACTGCTTGAGCTGCATCTCATAAATTCTGGTATGCTTTGTTTTCATTTTCATTTATCTCACAGTATTTTCTGATTTCCCTTTGATTTCTTCTTTGTCACATTTGTTATTTAGGGGTATGGAGTTTAATTTCCGCATGCTTGTGATTTCCCCAAATATCCAGCTGTTGATTTCTAATTTTCCTCCATTGTGGTTGGAGTACATACTTTGATTAATTTTATCCTTTTAAATTCATTGAAGTTTGATTTATGGTCTAACATATGGTCTGTCCTGGATAATGTTCCACGAGCACTTGAGAAGAATGTATATTCTATTGTCATTC
>NW_006437742.1:404533-407486 GCF_000325575.1 Pteropus alecto
ATACGCTTTATTTGGATTATAGTGTTGTTCAACTTCTTTATTTCTGTGTTGATCATCTGCCTACTTATAACCATTATTAAAGTCAGGAATTGAAGTCTCCAACTATAAATCTTGAATTATCTATTTTTTCCTTAGTTTCTGTCAGGTTTTGCTTCATGTATTTTGGTGCTGTGTTGTTAGGTGAGTATAAATTCATAATTGTTATATCTTCCTGATGGATTGACCTTTTTTATCATTATAAAATATCTGTCTCTGGTAACATTTTTTGTTTTAAAATCAGTTTTGTCTGATTTTATTTTTACTTAAAGTGTGAATATGCTAAAAATATGACTATAGTTAAGTCATTAGATGAGTCTTACTTTTAATCTATTTTGACAATCTTGGCCTTTAAATTGCAGTGTTTAGTTCATTTACTTTAAATGTAATAATTGTTATGGTTGGGTTCAAATCTACTTACTTGTTATTTGTTTTCTATTTGCCCTCCTCTTTGTTTCTTTGTTTCTAACATAATCTTTTTTTTCTACCTTCTTTTAAATTAATGAAGGCTGTTTTTAAATTTTGTTTTGTTTTGCATTCCATGTTATCTCCTCACAATATAGGCTTTTTGGCTATGTCTTTTAGCCATTGTTATTATTTTGTTTTTTAGCAGGAGGTTTATTGTAGTGATGGCTCTAGGGATGACAATTAATCACAGTATATGTGCTTATGGGTATGGAGGTGTAGAATAATCCGGCATATATGGAAACTGAAGTGTACTTTGTACCCAGTTCTCAGAGAATGATGTAAGAGTTAACCATTAATGAGACTAAAGTGATGATAATATTTTTACTTAATCAAGTATTTCTTACATGCCATTCACTGTGGTAACTGCTTTATACACATTAAGTTAAATTATTTAATTCTCGCAACCACCTAATGGAGTATGTATGAGAAAACTGAGACTCGGCAACTTTTCAAAGGCCACATAGTAAATAAAAGGCAGATCTAAGATTTAACCCTGGCAGACATAGTGGAGATGAAAGGGAAATTATATATTATTGTTGGGGGTGCATTTGAATATTTCTGATCAGAGGTGAGATATGAGTGGACTTGTATTTTAGCAAAATCATTGTGACTGCTGTATTGTAAATGGATTGGAGGATACCAAAACTAGGGCTAAGAAACCAGTGAAGACACTACTATTATAGCCTAGATGAGAAATGATCAAGGCCTAAAATTAGACAGTAATAGTGGAGGTGGAAGAGCAAATTACAATTCAAGAGAAAAAGAGAAATGTATGCATTAGAATCAATATGACCTGATATTGCATTAATCATAAGGAGAGAAGAAAAGGAGGAAAATTGAATGGAAAGTCTCTACTTTGTGCTTATTGCTGTGCTAACCTGAGGAAGAAAGAGTAGATGATTATATCAATTATTATTAATTACAATATCATCAATCGCATATGATGACGTATATATGTTAGATTGTATACAAATACAGTTGTCATTGATAACGTAGTTGTTGTTGTTGTTATTATTGTCATTGTCAATGATACTCTTGTTACCAATAACTTTTTAAATGGATATGAGATTGCTTAAATGGGAAACATGGCAGAGTAAGAGACATCCTCAGATCTCTCCCCTTGAAACAACAATAAGCTTAACATCTAAAACTCAACAAAAACCAACCAAATTACACACCAGCACGTCTGAGCATCGGATCTTCGCATAAGAGCTACCACAACTCAGAACCCCGGGTGTCGGGTGGTGGACTGGGAGAAATAAAGAAGTTATCTCTTGTACCTCCTGAGCTCCCTGCAGGAAGAGGGGAGGGGTGAAGGTGTGGCAGCTTCCTTGAACAGCCCTCCCTGGAAGTGCTGTGAGTTCCATGCAGCTGGCAGCAGGGCCCAGTCATCAGAGCAGAAAGCAGAGAAGTGGGATGGGACAGCAGAGAAACAAGTATTCATTTTTACCAGCCCCGGATGCAAAACCGAGGCTGAGCTGCAGTCCCCAACCCCCAACCCAGAGGGCCCCTCCCCGCATATGCTCTGAGACCAATAACCACAGAGCCCCAGGGGAATCTGAACAAAGGCAGCCAAGACTGTCATTGATACTGACAGGGACTAAAACTGAGGGTACTGAGCATGATTAAATATCTATAAGAAAATGAAAAAGGCTGTGTAAAGGCTTTATATAAAGCAGGGATCCAAGAAGCTTAGATGCAACCTACTGGAAACCAAAAGAAAAGCGCCCTCTTTGCAGCAGTCTAATGATAGTCCTTTATATAATAAATCTTCTTTCTGGAAAACCAGCAAAATACACTTCTATTAATCCCCAGGCAGACAAATAGTCCATTAAACACCATGAACAACCAAGGTGATAAGTCATCACAGAAAGAAAAAGAAAAATCTCCAGAAAATAAGCTTATAGATGTAGAAATATGCAACTTAAATGCCAGAGAATTCAGGATGGTATTTCTGAAAAAACTCAGTGAAGATTCAGAATAATTCATATCAACAATTTCAGGAATTGAAAAAAAAACCAGATCAGCAGAATGAGTTTTAGCAAGGAGATTAAAACTCTCAAAAAGAACAGAATAGAACTTCTCTAGATGAACACACTGAAAGAAATGAAAAAGAAAATAGCGAGCTTGGGAAATAGAGTAGACCAAGTAGAGGAAAGGATCAGTGATATCAAAGATAAATCTAGAAATGAATCAGAAGGAAGAAGAGAGAAACCCAAGAATGAAAAATAATGAAAGAGAAATACAAGAACAAAAAAAATACCATCAGGAGAGGAAACATAAGAATAATGGGCATATCAAAGGCAAGGAAAAGGAGCAGGGACTAGAAAGCATTTTCAGAGAAATAGTTGACAAGAATTTCCCAAGTCTAAGGAATGAGCTGGAGCTTGGAATTCAAGAAGTCAACAGAACACCCAATTATCTCAACCCAAAAAAACCTTCACCGAGA
>NW_006437742.1:408368-409405 GCF_000325575.1 Pteropus alecto
CAGCAGAATGAAGGAAATAATCAAAATTAGAGCAGAAATAAATGAAATTGGAAACAAACAAACAAAAAAATAGAAAAAAATAAAAACAATAAAGAACCGGTTCTCTGAGAAAGAAAATAAAATTGACAAACCTCTGGCTAAACTCACTAAAGAAAACAGACAAAGGAAAGAAATAAACAAAATCAAAGATGAAAGAAGGAAAATTACGACTGACATCACAGAAATACAAAGGAACATGCAAGAATACTATGAAAAAATATATAATACCAAATTTAATAACCTAGAAGAAATGGACTATTACTTAGAAAAATACAATCTTCCTACACTGAATCAACGAGATCTGGAAAACCTAAATAGACCGATCAGCAGTATGCAGATTGAAACAATCATCAAAAACCTACCAAGAAGTAATAGTCCAGGACCAGATTGCTTCACCAGTGAATTCTACCAAACATTCACAGGAGATTTATTACCTACTCTCCTCAAACTCTTCCAAAAAATCAAAGAGGAAGCAATACTTCTCAATTCATTTTTTGTGGCCAATATTACTCTGATACCAAAACCTGGTAAAGATAGCACAAAAAAGAAAACCACAGACCAATATCTCTCATGAACACAGATGAAAAAATTCTAAATAAGATACTAGTGAACCGAATACAGCAACATATTAAAAATATTATACACCATGATTAAGTGGGCTTTATCCCAGGGACACAGGGATATATCCTTAAAGAAATTAAAAAATAAGAATCATATGATCATATCAATAAATGCAGAAAAAGCCTTTGACAAGATATAGCATCCATTTATGATCAAAATACTTAACAAATCTGTTATAGAAGGAAAGAAACTTAACATAATAAAGGCCATCTATAACAAATCCTCAGAAAACATACTTAATGGTGAAAAACTGAAAACATTCCCTCTAAGATCAGGAACAAGGCAAGGCTGTCCACACTCACCACTGTTATTCAATATAACATTGGAGGTCCTAACAAGTGCAATCAGGCAAGAGAAAGCTATAAAAGGCATTCAAA
>NW_006437742.1:409948-422276 GCF_000325575.1 Pteropus alecto
ATATGGGCAAACCATTTTGACAAAAAAAGCCAAAAACATACAGTGGAGAAAGGAAAGCCTCTTCAATAAATGGTGCTGTGAAAAGTGAAAGGCCACCTGCAAAAGAATGAAACTGGACTGTTCTCTATCACCACACACCAAAATTAACTCAGAATGGATTAAGGCCCTGAATATAAGACCTGAAGCAATAAAATACATAGAAGGAAACATAGGAACTAAGCTCAAGGACCTTGGACTTAAAGAGGAATTGAATTATGAATTTGACCTCAAAGTTAAGGGAAGTAAAAGCAAAAACAAATGAATGGGACCACATCAAACTAAAAAGCTTCTGCTCAGCAATAAAACCATCAATAAGGTAAGGAGACACCCATCTGAATGGAAAGATATATTTGCAAGCAACGCCTCCAATAAGGGCCTAATATCCAAAATATACAAAGAACTCATACAGCTGAATAACAACAAAAATCAAACAATCCAATCAAAACATGGGCAGAGGATCTCAACAGACACTTCTCCCTAAAGGACATACAAATAGCCAACAAATATATGAAAAGATGCTCAACATTGCTAGCTAGTAGGGAAATGAAATGTAAACCACAATGAGATACCATCTCACATCTGTTAGAATAGCTATAATCACCAGGACAAATAGTAACATATGTTGGAGAGAATGTGGAGAAAAAGGAACCCTCATACACTGCTGTTGAGTCTGCAAATTGGTACAGCCACTATGGAAAATAGTATGGAGGTTCCTCAAAAAACTAAGAATTGATCTATACCATATGATCCAGCAATCCCTCTACTGGATATTTATTCCAAAGACTTGAAAACCCATATTCAAAAAGATATTTGCACGCCGATGTTCATAGCAGCATTATTCACAGTGGCCAGGACATGGAAGCAACCCAAATGTCCTATGATAGATACTTGGCTAAAGAAGGTGTGGTACATATATACAATGGAATATTACTCAGCCATAAGAAAAGATGAAATACTGCCATTTGCAACAATATGGATAGACCTTGAGATAATTATGCTGAGCGAAATAAGCCAGACTGAAAAAGTTGAAAATCACATGTTATCACTTATATGTGGGATATAAACCTAAAAGCAACAAATGAACAGGACACACAAACAGATACTCATAGACTTGGACAATGGACTAGTGCTTACCACAGGGTATTGGGTTGAGGAGAAGCGGGGAGGCAGATGGGGTAAAGAGGGTCAAATATAGTAGGGAGGAGAGGGTGAAGTGGGTAAAGGGGATCAAATATATGGTAGTTGCAGGAAACTGGACTTTAGATGGTAAACACACACTAGAATATATAGATGTCAAAATATAATGTACACCCGAAAATTATATAATTGTATTAACCAATGTTACCCAATAAACTTAATAAAAAAATTAAAAAAGAAAAAAATAAATAGATATGATAATGTTAACATTTACTAAGTGCTACCTATTTGCTGGAAATTTTTGTAATTGTTTTCTTTACATTCATCACCTCATTAAATCCCCATAACAGCCATTGAATTAGGTACTATTATTCTCATTTTGCAATTATCGAAGCTGGAATACAAGGAAGCTAAATAACTCCCCAAAGTCATACAAACTAGTAAATACTGCAGCCATGTCTAGTCTAAATGTGTAGCTATTTTTATTTGGTCTATACAATGTTTTTTAAAATAATTTCTTTTCAACATGTAAACAGAAGGAGAATTTGCATTTTTAAAAGTTAAAGATTTTCAACTTCTTTTTAAAAATATGCTAAAATCTAGCTATACTTGGACTTAATGAGCTTCTTCCTATGTTAGACAGGGCATAGGCTATCATAGACCTCAATGCCTACCCAGCCTGCCTAAATCAATTATGATACTTGGCTGTCCTTGTGGGGATATGAGTCACAGTTCTCAAAGTGTAAGATCTACAGTTCTCAGAGAATTCTAGAGGAAGACAAACATAGATAAAAAAATAATAAGTAATATAACTTATAATTTAATAAACTTATTATTCAAGGCACAGCATTATAAAGGGAGTTATGAACAGGGCCTTTTTATAGCAGATCACTTACATTGAAGAGTGGATGAAAATAGAATCATAGGTAGGGTCAATCTACTTTATGGAAAATAATAGTCTGATAACAGTACTCACTATGTCGCAGGCATTGTAATAAACATTTTACATGCATATATCTCTTTGAATCCTTTCAACCACCCTATGAAGCAGATGATTATCATCCTCTTTTTATAGATGTGGAAACTGATGCCCCTGGCTATTTGGTGATTTGTTTAAGGATACACAGCTACTTTGTGACTCAAGAATCCCGAGCTGATTTCAGGTTTAGAGCTGAAAATCCGGACAGTTTTCTCATTCTCTAAGGACAGTTTGTCAACTGAGGAGGTAGCAGTGTGACAGAGAATTTGCAAGTAGAATTTGCCCTAGGTGTTCCAAGTTGCCTCTAAATTTCTTTCAGAGAGCCATTGAATAAAAGACGAGACAGACCGATAGTGGTGAAAGAGATCCCAAAGTTAATACTACAGATTCTGTATCGAAATTGATGTTATTGCCTTGTGGAAAAGTTTGTAGGGCCTATGCATATCCAATCCTCTGTACATTATAAAGCTCAATAAATAACTTATGAGCCAGTGGAGACCTCACTATTCACTCTGTCCAGTGTATGATCTATGTTTCCATAGATGAAGAAATCTAGCCCTGAAGAAATCTAGTTTCTAAAAAACGATTCAGTTAAACATTTTTTCTTCAATGGCAACTCAGCTATTTATGAACTAGTTTACTGAGATAATCCTCTTAAGCTATAGAGAACAATTTATAGAGGGAAGAATATCAACACCGTTGTTAATTCAGAGAAGTAAAAAAAAAAAAAGCCTTCTTAAATTTAATATTTAAGTTAATTAAATATATTAAGAACTCCGTTAGCTTGTCTTCTTAAAATACTGGATTGACAGAATTACCTGGTGAAATCAATAATGAATAAACCCAGGAGATTCCATGCTGAATTCCTAGTATGTTTGGTTAGTTAGTGGATTCTTGGGAACATTACCAAATATTTGTGGCAGAGAGAACTGTAAGACAGACCACCAGATTCAGCCTTAAGAGGGCAATAATGAAGTGAGAGGACACAAAGGGAGTCAGAGGGCACAACTCATTGGGGGATGTTCTTTTCTCTGTACTCTCCAACCTTGAGAGCTTTTTAAAATACTAATATATGTTAAATGTGCTGTAGAGACAAATCTGATATTTTTTCAGCTGTATGAGTGATAATACTAGTAGTGTTTCTATCAGCTGTGAGGTATACTGCAAGTAACACATTAATAATAACAAACTAAAACTTGTGAATTTTTAACATAAATAAAGCAGACTCAAGGTTATCCCTTCCATCAGTCAGGATCTCAACAGAAAGCAGGTGGCACACTCAGAAGACTAATTAAAGAGAATTTTTTAATGAAGTGACTATTCACAAAAGCATGGTCATTCTCCTTGGGCACAAAACAGAGTAGAAAATGGTGGAGAGTCGATTTGGGGGAGCATGCAAAATGTCTAGCACATCCCTTAACAATAAGTTAATGGCTAGTCTCAATAAAAAACAAACTCAAATTTTCTGGTGCTTAACATAATAAATGTCCAATGTGGGTCCATGGAGGAAAGAGGTACCTCTGTTCTGTGCAGTTATTCAGGGACTCAAGCTCCTTTCGTCGAGTTTGTGCCATGGCTTAAAGCAGAAGTCGGCAAATTTTTCTGTAAAGGGCCAGGTAGTAAATACTTCAGGCTTTGTGGGCCATATAGTCTCTGTCACAACTACAGATCTCTGCCCTTGTAGCAAGAAAGCAGCCACATATAATACTCAAACGAATGAGCATGGCTGTGTTCCAAGAAAATTTTATTTACAAAAAAAGGTGGCAGCTGGATTTGACCTATGGACTATAGTTTGCCAACTCTGGCTTAAGGCAACATAGTCTTTCTTAGAATCCTCTGCATCTGAGGGCAAATAAAAGGAGAGTAAGTATGTGGAGAATTGTGTGAGTTGTTTTTATGGATCACACCAGGAAGTGGCATATGAGAATTCTACCCACATCCCATGGGCTATATAACTCAGTCACGTGGCTGCACATACTTTCAAGTGAGTCTGGAGAATGTCATCTATGCTCAGAAAAAAGGGGAAATGAGCTTGGTAAACATCTAACTTATCTCTATCAGTTATTACTTCCAATTTTGCTCTAAACCAGTATTTCCCAAAGGTTGTTCCATATATGAAATACATGTACTGGAGACTTTCTTAGAAAAATAATGGGTCTGAGGCCATATTAGATTGGGTAATATGTTTAGTAGATTCTCCCTTTTCATTGAGATTTACAATGCATATTAGTATACCAAAGGCTCTGAAATATCTTCCAGTGTGTGTGTGTGTGTGTGTGTGTGTGTGTGTGTGTGTGTGTGTCTACATGCGCGTGCACGTGTGTTTAACTTTGGTAAATGCTGCTTTGTAATTAACTCACTAATGCTCATTTGCATTCTGAGAGAGAGATGAAAGGAGTAAGTTTACAGATAATGTTGGGGGTATGATTTGCAATCCCAGATATGCTCCTTGTACATGAAAACTTTTAAAAAATTCATTGTAAAGCCAGTACATGTACGTAGTTCAAAACTAAAATTACCATTTCTTCTAATTCTTGCCTACCACCTATAACAATTACCTACTTACTTTAGTTTCTGCGTATTTTGTTTATATGCCTATTGATATGCTTTGCTTCACACCTCTGGCATGCTGTCCCTCATGTCATCTTCACCTTCAGCTCTCTCGCTGGAATATAAATTGTATGATTCCAAAGATTTCTGTCTTTTTCATTCATCATTGTGGTATCTCCAGTGCCTACAATACTGCTTGACACATAGTAGCTGCTCAATAAATGTTGCATAAATGAAATCTTGTACTGCCTGGTAGATTATATTTCCTCTTAGACCCACAGCTAGATAACACAATGTGTGTGTTCTCTCTCCACACCCCCCACCCCCCATCCCATAGTCAGTTCTACTTTCCAGGCATCCTCCTGTTAGGACAAGCCATTTAGGGTATCAAAGACAACTTCCCTATTGTTTAGTGCAGTGATTCACCAGCCTGGATGATTATAAAAATTACTTGGGGAGTTTTAAGAAAAATATATATTTCCAGTTTTCTAGAATCAGAATTTCTAAGGATTGGATTAGGAAATCCAGAAATTTGAAAAACTTAATTTTTATACCTTTAAATACACAAATATTTGAAAGTTATTAGGTGGCAACAGGGAACAAAATAGACCAACTCCTTTATTTTATCAAATTTATATTCTGATTTGGGAATCAAAGTAAAATAGTTAACAAATAAATATGTAATAGCTCAGGTAGCATTAAGTCCTATGAAGAAAAATAAAACAGAGTAATGGGGTACAGAATGGCAGGAACGCATATAATATTTTAAGTAGGGTCATCAATGAAGGGTGCTGATTTCTGATTTCCACCACTTCTCTACTCTAGCCAATTCACTCTCTACACTTCTTTGTTTGTTCTGTGCCTGTGGTAGCAATCTCCAAGATGATACCTAGTGATTATTAGCTTCTGCTGTTTATATCCATATGTGGTCACCTCTTACACTGACTCAGAATCCTGTCTGTTACCAACAGAACATAGCAGAAGTGACAGTGTGTGATGTTCAAGTCTTGGTTATAAATGACATTACAGCTTCTGCTTGGCCTCCTGGATCACTGACTCTGTGGGAACCCTGGTACCATGTCATGAGGACACTCAAAGGCCCACATGGGAAAGAACTGATGTCTCCTGCCAAAAACTTGCATCAAATGGTCAATCATGTGAGCAAGCTATCTTGAAAGTTGATCCTCCAGCCCTAGGCAAGCTTTCAAATGACGGCAGCCCCAGCTGCAATTTTGACTGCAGTCTAATGTGAGACCTAGGGCATGAACCACCAAGATAAGCTGCTCCCAAATTCCTGACTCACAGAATCAGTAAAAGATAATAAGTGTTTATTGTTTGAAAAGAAAACTCATCTGATTCTGATGCTTTTTTCTTCTTAGGCCATAACATCAGATGAAAAGTCACATGCATGTTACAGAAAATTTTAACAGTGGCTTGTTCTCAGGAAGGAGACTAGAGTGTCTCTGTGGGAGAGGTGGGAGATATGTTTGTATGTCTTCCCTAGGGCATGACTCCAGCCCTACAAATACTAGAGTACTAGGCTAAGGGTACTGGGAAACTCAAGCAACATGAACAATTAAGAGAAGGATAGAGGATAGAGGGATCCAGTTTCTATTATTAACAAGCATATGAGATGGTGACTATGTCTCTTCTGGACTCTCATAGCACCCTGAGCATGCCTCTAGCTCTAAACAAATACTATGTTATTTTAAGATTATATGTCTTAAACCTGACTAAGCTGAGCTATCTCTAAAGCCTAACTAGAGTATCTGGCACATAACAAATGCTCATGAAAGCTCGCTGATGTATACTGAAGAGTCATCAAATTATGAGGACTAGGATACAGTTTTAGGGCCAGATCAGCAATGACAATGATCCTGTGTTGAGTATAGACTAGAGAGTTGAGATAGAACTCTTTAAATGTTCCTTTCTCTACCATTATTTAGATTTATCCTGAGTTAGAACATGGTTGGGGCTGCAGGTGGGAAGCAGATGGCCCCGAAAGTGAGGACTGCAAAAGCTGGAAACCAGGTAGGGGCCTGACTGGTATATTAAGATACCTGAATATGAAGAAGAGTGTTAAAAACAAGACATTGGTACTATTTTCTCAAGAATCTCAGATATCATTTTAAGTTTCTAAACTCCCACTGATTCTGATCATTAAATGTCTCTTCCTCAGGCAGCACAGAAAAAATATTTTAGAATGATACTATTTTCTTTCACCTTCCAGTCAGATTAGTCCATATTTTTGATATTGTCAATTTGTAACCCTTAAAATGTTGAGGAGAAGCATACCAGGCATTACAGATTAGTGGTGTTCACCAAAGAGGTAGATTCTTACACATACCCATACAGACCAGCATCTTTCACTAAATACTAAATTTGGATAGAAAAACGACACCTTAATTTCTGAGACAAACACCATTAATATCAAAAAATCTACAGTTCAAATCATTTACTTCTTAATCTCTAGAGATCCTCTTCCCCTTCATCCTAGATGAGTGAAGAAGGCACTTCCCTGGAGATGGCAATTAGATTAGAAAGCCTGAGCTTTCCCCTTGATTACTTAAAATGATACTAAGTCCTTGAGCTAGCTAACTTGGATGAGAATGGTTTCCAGAGGACAGACAACTCAGAAAAGACAACTTCATGGTACTTTCTTTCCAATTTACTTAATGCTTTGAAAATGCTTTTGTAAATTGTATTAAAAGAGGCTGCAAGCCTTTTAAAAATGGATCAGAGAGCTCTATCCAGATTTAAAATAGCTGAATGAAATTCTGCCAAGTGCTGATAATAACAATCCTTCACTGTCATAGATAGGCAACCCCTTACTCTCGCCCTTTTAGCAAGTGTTAAGTTCTAATCAGTATAATGAATGAAGTAGTTATTAACATTTCAAAAAAAGAACACTCAAAATTACTGCTCCTTTGTGAATTATGCTTGTAGATTTTATCTCTTTTTTCTTGGTCAGACTGCTAATCCAGGGACTTTGTGATTTAAAAGGCAGGAGGTTATTTACCAAGTGGATAAATGAGAGGGTTGTTTACTATAGAATTAACTCATCACTGGGAACCTTCTCTCTGTATTGAAAACAGGTTTTGATTTATATGTCTTTTTTAATTACCTTCTAAAACTAAAATGTCGGGCACACCTATATTTTAGAGACAATCCTATTAGTGATTTATGAACTGTAAACAAATGTGTAGAATATCCATTTTATGTATATTTAGGCCTCCACAAGTCACTTAGCCTGGCTGTCTCAATTTCCCCATTGTTCAAATGGGATAATAATAGTTTCCTACCTCAAAGAGGTGTTTTTAGAATTAAGCAGTTAGTGAATTGCTTTGAAGATGAGTTGCCATGTTTTCATGATTCCTTTGCTTCTAGTCTGACTCAGTCACTGCAGTAGTTAAATGTATAATGTTATAAATATGCCATACAGTAGTTAAATGTATAATGTTATAAATATTTCAAGTAATCATGCTCTCTTGAAGACAAAATTTGCTTAAAATATTTCCCCACCTTTCTGCCTTTGGTCTGTGTGGGGCTTGGGGTTAATTAGCATCCACAAGCTCTTATCTACGCCTTTTTGGCTGGCTAATTAACTAGTGTATACTTTTTCAAATTGTCATGAGAACTGATAAGGAGTCATTTTACCTGGTTTTATGTTCTCTTGGGGAAGGATATATTATTTTCGGAAACATTTGTCTTTTTCAGAGACAATATTTGTTAGTTTAACCAGAGCTTACTAAGTACCTTTAAGGCCTATGAGAGTACAAAATAATATGAAAAATTTTAAAGAAGCTAATGGATCTGAGGAGGTTAAGCTGGTTATAAAAAAAAAAAACAACAACTGTAAGACACCAACATTATGCATATGCGTGAAGGAATTCTGCAGTAAATGAGCGTTGAAGTGGGCTTAAGGTGACAACCCTGACTAATGCAGCGGGCTTGCTTTGGATAGTAATGAAGAAGATGAAGTATGTAGGATGGACTTGGGGATGAATATAATGGGTTTAGGGAAGGAGAGCTTAATCAGAGGATGGAGAAACAGGGAGAGAGAAAGTATAGAGAAAAAAAGTGCTTGACTGGGATTCATAAGACCTGAGTTTAGTCCTGATGCAAACTTCACCATTTTGTAGCTCTTTGACCTTTGGCTTGTCACTTCCTCTCTTAGAACTTTAGGTTACCCCCTCCACAATGCAGAGGTTGGGACTACATAAGGGACTTCCAACCAAGGCATTCTATGATTTGAAAGATTCGTCAGATAAATGAGTTTTAAATTTTATTTCTAGTCAGGTTCTCAAGTTCTCAGTAGGTCTCATGGCTAAAGAGAAACAGATTACAGAGAGGAATGAACCTAATGAAGCCTCTCCATTAAAGCCCAGAACCAGAATAAGTAAAATCTGGTCATGGAGAAAAAATACACGAGAGAGAAAATTCTAAATCAAATGTATTAGATAGATTATTTGGGAAGTGGTATCATGCAGTAGAAAGAACACAAGCTTTGAAGTTGAATAGACCTGGCCAAGATTTAAATCCCAATTTGTCCACTTGTGATTTCAGACAAGTTCTATAACCACTCTGAGCCAGAATTTTCTAACTATTAAATTAAAAAAAAATAGTACCGTGTATTTAAGCTTGTTTTGAAAATGAAATAAGTTGATCTGAGCAAAGCAGTTGCACCCATCTGGCTTGCCATAAATACTCAATAAATGGTAGCCATTTATAGCTCCCAATTTACTGGAGCCCTGGTTTGTCTTGACTGTTTTGCTAGACAAGTCAGATTACACAAAGGGGCCTCTTTAGTTTCTACTTAAGAGACTGAGCCTTTATTATCTTTAAATTGAGGGCCTCCATGTCAGTTTACCCAACAACCCCCTCCCCCTCACTATTAGATTTCTTCAGTTCCCACTGCAGACCTCAGTTCCCTTCACAGAAAACAGGTTTTGAGGCATCTCTGCTATTTTCAGTTTGTCAGTTTGTGGATCTGCCTGGTCCCGATCAATCTAGATAGAGAGTTAGACTGTATCCTTGTTCTCCAAATGCATATGGGTGTATCTGATTTAATTACTGTCAATGTAGAGTTTCCACAGAATACTGAAGAAACCATTTCCCATAGCCAGGCAGGCCTGACCACCACTCTTCTTCTCATTCTCAGGGGCTTACTGGGGGCCTTTGCTAGGGTAAAGACTTTGACTCACTCAGTTATGTTAGGCAAAGATCTGTTTGGTGATTAGTTTTGATTAGATAGGAGTTCCATATGAAAGAAGGCTTGTGCATTTGTTGTACTTACTGAGATTAAGGGAGCCAGGTACTCCTGTGGGAAGTTGCCTCATTGAAAAAGAGAGGCTGTTCTTTGATATTAAGAGGCCCATCCTTCCCTGATGAGAAAAATGACTATTTCCTTGACTTTGCATAGCACTTGAAAAGCACTTTAACCAACTCCTCAGCTTGGATAATTCTTGTTTGAGGGTGGGGGTTTAAGTTTGTGCAGGGAAAGCAAAGTGCAGATTTTGATTTTTACTTGTTTCCCATGATCTCAGCAGCAGCTCAACTGACTCCCTCACCCCACCCCCACTTTTGTTCTTTCTCTTTTTTCCACTTTATGCACTTAGTCACATACTCTTCTTCCCCATTTTCCATGCTGGTATTTTTTTTCAAGTAGCACCTCTGTCATGGTCTACATTGATCTAACCCACACTTCCCCATAGCACTCACTCATTTTATTTTTGACACTGTAACCCCTATCACTGTATACAAACTCCTTGCAGTCAATTTCTTGTCCTCTATACACTTAGTTACTTGTGTGAATGGAAGAAGAGGGATTATATAGGTAATCTAAAAGAGTATGGATTTACCTTTGGATACTGTATTGTACTTACTATCAGAAAAGGAGTGTGTCTGATTTTGAAACAACCACCTGAATGAATTTGGAAGATATGCTATGAGAACGATCTAAAAACATGAAAACCTGAGGAGTAACTCACTTTACCTTCTCCCTTTTTGTCTGTCCACTACTCTGTAATGATGCTGGACAGTGTCAAGCCTCAAACTGATTCCAAAGAATAAGCTAAATGGAGCTGCTCTCTTCTTCCCCCATCCCATTCTTCTCCTCCCTCTCATTTCATCATGCATGGAACATGCTTGACATTGGGCCTGGCATATGGTAGATGCTCAATAAATAATAGCTAAACCAACCCCTGGTATTCCCTATCCCCTTTTCCTGATGTATTTATCTATATAATGCTAGTTATCGTTTGTGTCTTTCCACTCTCCCTCCCAACACATACACTCAACGTGGGCTCCACAGAGGCAAGAGTTTAAATGTTCACTACTGTACTACTAGCACTTAGGATAGTGCCTGACACTTGGTAAGTTGCTCAGTAAATATTTGGTAAATAAACGGCATAGCTTTTATCTGTCTGCTTTTCTCTGGGGCATTTGGTTAAGTGGATACTATGGTGAAGACCCCAGTGAACTCCTCCCAAGTGAGGAGCTGCACCAGCCATCAAACTCTCGGTAACAATTGGACCTATTTGAAGGTGAGGAATTATCCACCTCAAGACCAAGGAGACAACAATGACAACTCAAAGCTTTTAAGTCAGCTAAAAGTGCATTGCTCTCAAGCACAAGTTTTTGTTATCTAGATGTCAAGACCAATGTATAAAATGAGACATGTTCCTAGGAAGATGGATCTTCCCCCAGAAGATGCATGATTTGGGACATATTTGGGACCTGGCAGAAATAATGGTCCAGAAACCTAAGAAAGCAATCAGCTAAGCAAGGTTAGGAGAGGGGGCAGAGAGAGCGGAATTCTTGCTTTAAATTTGAGTGATTTCAGCTGCTCCTGTGGAAGAAGGGAATGTTTTTCTTGTCTAAAATTTCCAACCCTGCATCTGGCCTTATTGTCTATCTTGCTGTGCTTTGGCTCAGAGATGATTCTCTGAATGGAAAACGTTTTCTTTGAGTGGACTTTTACTTGAAAACTTCTAATTTGCTGGGGCCAATTAGTTGTTGAAGTGTCACAGGAAATCAGAGTACCTCAAGACTGAAAGTTTGAGAGGGCATTTAGTGTAATGATTTTCAAACTGTTCTTCATGAATGTAAGTTAGGTATAATCTCTTTCTTTGACAATTAAAACATTGGCTATTGCCAAGTGCTGGCAAGAGTTTGGGAAAATGTTTGCTCTCATATCTTGCTGGTGAGAGTGGAAATAGATGTAGCCTGCTGTTGAGCAATTAGAAAACACTTATCAAAAATATAAATTCACATACTCTGACTCATCAATTCCACTTCTTGAAGACTATATCATATATAAACCACATTTCATCAATTCTAAGATGCACATTTATTTTATAGATGTACATTTATGCACATTTTAATGTCTCTGAAATTGGGATGCATCTTTGATTCGATGAAATATGGTATTTTCCCACATTCACAAGAAATTACTATATAAATTTTTATTGCAGTATCACTTGTAACAGTAAGATTGAAAAAAGCATAAATGTTCATAAATAGAAGACTGGTTAACTAACTTACATTTATCCCAAATAATATCTTATCCAGTTGTTTAAAATATTATGTTGACATATATGTGATGACTTCAGAAAAATATCC